>NC_060187.1:38171715-38426715 GCF_021184085.1 Oncorhynchus gorbuscha
GACCAAACATTTTACCAGGGAGAAAGGCAGTGTGATATTAATGAAAGACATATTGGAGTAGGCATGTATGGGTAGTTTGCATGGCTGACTGCCTGGCAGTGCCCAGCAGTGTGCCCAGCAGTGTACCCAGCAGTGTGCCCAGCAGTGTACCCAGCAGTGTGCCCAGCAGTGTACCCAGCAGTGTGCCCAGCAGTGTACCCAGCAGTGTGCCCAGCAGTGTACCCAGCAGTGTGCCCAGCAGTGTGCCCACCAGTGTGCCCAGCAGTGTTCCCAGCAGTGTACCCAGCAGTGTACCCAGCAGTGTGCCCAGCAGTGTACCGAGCAGTGTACCCAGCAGTGTGCCCAGCAGTGTGCCCAGCAGTGTACCTACCAGTGTGCCCAGCAGTGTGCCCACCAGTGTGCCCAGCAGTGTGCCCAGCAGTGTGCCCAGCAGTGTACCCAGCAGTGTGCCCAGCAGTGTGCCCAGCAGTGTGCCCAGCAGTGTGCCCAGCAGTGTACCCAGCAGTGTACCTACCAGTGTGCCCAGCAGTGTGCCCAGCACTGTGCCCAGCAGTGTACCCAGCAGTGTGCCCAGCAGTGTACCCAGCAGTATGCCCACCTGTGTACCCAGCAGTGTACCCAGCAGTGTACCTACCAGTGTGCCCAGCAGTGTGCCCACCAGTGTGCCCACCTGTGTACCCAGCAGTGTACCCAGCAGTGTACCTACCAGTGTGCCCAGCAGTCTACCCAGCAGTGTACCCAGCAGTGTGCCCAGCAGTGTACCAAGCAGTGTGCCCAGCAGTGTGCCCAGCAGTGTGCCCAGCAGTGTACCCAGCAGTGTGCCCAGCAGTGTGCCTACCAGTGTGCCCACCTGTGTACCTACCAGTGTGCCCAGCAGTGTGCCCACCAGTGTGCCCACCTGTGTACCCAGCAGTGTACCCAGCAGTGTACCCAGCAGTGTACCCAGCAGTGTGCCCAGCAGTGTACCCAGCAGTGTACCCAGCAGTGTACCCAGCAGTGTGCCCAGCAGTGTACCCAGCAGTGTACCCAGCAGTGTGCCCAGCAGTGTACCCAGCAGTGTACCCAGCAGTGTGCCCAGCAGTGTACCCAGCAGTGTGCCCAGCAGTGTACCCAGCAGTGTACCCAGCAGTGTGCCCAGCAGTGTACCCAGCAGTGTGCCCAGCAGTGTGCCCAGCAGTGTACCCAGCAGTGTGCCCAGCAGTGTACCCAGCAGTGTGCCCAGCAGTGTACCCAGCAGTGTGCCCAGCAGTGTGCCCAGCAGTGTGCCCAGCAGTGTACCCAGCAGTGTACCCAGCAGTGTGCCCAGCAGTGTGCCCAGCAGTGTGCCCAGAAGTGTGCCCAGCAGTGTACCCAGCAGTGTGCCCAGCAGTGTGCCCAGCAGTGTACCCAGCAGTGTGCCCAGCAGTGTACCCAGCAGTGTAGCAGTGTGCCCAGCAGTGTGCCCAGCAGTGTGCCCAGCAGTGTGCCCAGCAGTGTGCCCAGCAGTGTGCCCAGCAGTGTTCCCAGCTCACCTGACAGAAAAGATCCTGCTGAGATCATCCATCACAGTATTCAGCTTCACCTGCAAGTCTTTCAGGAAGTCACTGGCCTCTTTGCACAGCTGAAACAGACACACACACAGACACACACACACAGGGAGAGGGAAAAAGTAACAGTGAGACTGGCAGAGCACCGGGGCTCTCACACAGAGCTCTCAGCGGGCACACGGAAACATTCCCCAACAAACAGACGGTCTCGGAGAATAGATGCCCTGAGCAGAGAAACCTGGTCAGTGAGACAGGCTAACACACACACACACACACACACACACACACACACACACACACACACACACACACACACACACACACACACACACACACACACACACACACACACACACACACACACACACACACACACACACACACACACACACACACACACACACAGACACTCTCAACACATACACAGTCAGATACAGCCTGGGCTGGGGGAAAACAGGGAAAAGAGAGCCACTCACGTCCTTTCCTCCCATGGCCTCAAACATCCTCTCCAGCTGAACTCTGAGCTGCTGGATGTTGTTGATCAGGATGCATGGCTGCAAACAACACAAAGTCATTATCAACTACACTATCCAAATATCGCACATTTTCACTGAAATGCACAAGCACTGTACTGTAGTGCATCCCCATACAACATGTGTCATGTCGAGTCATTGGCCACTCACCACTTTCTCCATGTTGACGTAGTTAGCAAAGCACTTGGAGATGATGTCAGCGTAGGACAGGAGAACGTTACCGATGGTCTGAGGAGAGAGAAGGCGATAGGAGTATGTCAACCACTGTCTCTGTGACTGGGCGTGCTGGCTCAGCTTATCACCATGCAGCCATTAAGGAAGTGGATATAGTGTGTAGAATACTGTAGTGTACCTTGGCAAATCGTTTCATATAGTTGCCTACGATCTGGGGGTCGGGACACTCCAGCTTGCGGATGATCTCGAAGCTCTGGTTGAGCTGAGAGAAGACGTCCACCACAGAGCAGGAGAACAGAGCATGTTCCGACGTTACCTGGAACTGGAGGAGGAGAGAGGAGAGGAGAGAGAGCATTAAGAGACTGGGGAGGGAGGAGAGAGAGACTGGGGGGAGGAGTGAGAGACTGGGGAGAGAGCATTAAGAGACTGGGGAGTGAGGAGAGAGAGACTGGGGAGAGAGGAGAGGAGAGAGAGCATTAAGAGACTGGGGAGGGAGGAGAGAGAGACTGGGGAGAGAGAGCATTAAGAGAATGGGGAGGGAGGAGAGAGAGACTGGGGAGGGAGGAGAGGAGAGGAGAGAGAGCATTAAGAGACTGGGGAGGGAGGAGAGGAGAGAGAGCATTAAGAGACTGGGGAGGGAGGAGAGAGAGACTGGGGAGGGAGGAGAGAGAGACTGGGGAGGGAGGAGAGAGAGACTGGGGAGGGAGTAGGGAGAGACTGGGGAGGGAGTAGAGAGAAACTGGGGAGGGAGGAGAGAGAGACTGGGAGGGAGGAGAGAGAGACTGGGGAGTGAGGAGAGAGATACTGGGGAGTGAGGAGAGGAGAGAGACCATTTTTTATTTTTTTAAATTTATTTTACCTTCATTTAACCAGGCAAGTCAGTTAAGCTCGGGGGTTTGAACTCGCAACCTTCCGGTTACTAGTCCAACGCTCTAACCACTAGGCTACGCTGCCGCCCCACTAAGAGACTGGGGAGGGAGGAGAGAGAGACTGGGGAGGGAGGAAGGAAAGCATTAAGAGACTGGGAAGGGAGGAGAGAGAGACTGGGGAGGGAGGGGAAAGAAGAGAGGAAGAGAAGAGAGTGAAGAGAAGGGGAGAGGAGTAGGGAGACATTTATGACTGAGGGACAGAGGCCACAGATTGTTAACATCAGGGAAGAGAGAGGGAGAGAGAGAGAGAGAGAGGGGGGAGGTATAAAGGGAGAGGTTTGAGAGATGGAGTATATGAAAGAGGGAGGAGAAGAGAGATGTTGTGAGGGCTGCAGGACCACTGAGCTCTGAGAGCATAAATAAACATGATTGTTGTGGTCTGGTTCGAGGATCTCTAGGGTTGTTTGAAGCCGGACAGGGTAGACGGCCGGTCTGTGACGGTTCCCAAGGGTTGCTGGGTAATGAGAACATGACTCATTAATCCACAGGTTGGTACAGTCAAATGCTATCTCCCTACATGAGAGCAGTCTGAGCAAATCTCTTTATCGTCTCTCTCAACACTTTCTCAACTTTTTGTGCTTTGGATTCCATTGTCTCAGGGAAGTCTTTAATGAGTGCAGGAAAGGGAGACGATGAGAAGTCTGCCTGATAACTAGGATGGTAAAATGAGGAAGCGACAAAGGAAGGGATTACTTTAATTCTGACACAACCAATGTGACTCAGCACTTGCATTTTGAGGAGATGAGGTGAAGAAGTGGAAAAGTTTACCCCGTCTTTTTTGTCCCTCTCCAGCGCACCGTGCAGGAAGTCTCGAGACACTTCCTCATTCTCGTCCAACCACTGGATGACAAACGGCTCAAACCACCTAGGAGACATCACACGGGGGTGGTTTGATATGAGTCGACCCCACTGGAAGATTTCATTTCAAACAACTTCTGAGGCTGTAGAGTCCATCTGGTCTTGCTTATGGGCTGTGCTGTACAGTACCAGACGGGAAGTGTTTTGTGTGTGTGTGCGTGTGTATGTGTGTGTGTGTGAGAGTGTGTGCGTGCTTATGTATGCCTGCATGCATGCATACGTGTGTGTTAATGTGAGTGTGTGTGTGTGTGTCATCATGGCACAGGGTGGCACTTACGCCGGGTACTCGGGCACACGGCTCTTGAAGAAGGGCAGGTCTTTGCAGTACTCGTTGTAAAGCCACTTGACTTTAAAATGCAGGTTCATGTAATCCGCACTCTTACACAGCCGGTTCTTTTCATGCTCTGAGAGAGAGAAGAACGAGAGAGGGGAGAGAGACAATGAGAGAAAGAGAGAGAGAGGAAAGACAAAGCTCTTAATTAAAGAGCAAATGAGCCCAGAGGGGTGATCTATTCTCCGCCATGTAGCGCTAACAGGCTAATCGAGAAAAGCCCTTATGCTCTGGCAAACCGCCTCAGTGCCAATAGTGTCATTTCTGCGTGTAAACGCACCCTGACAGTCCCATAAAAACAGAGGAAGAGACTAAGACTGTTAGGACAGAGCTAAACCACTGGTGAGGGTGGTGCGACTTCATTCAGTGCTCACCCTCCATGGCGTACTTCATATCCTGAGCAAACAGGTTCCACATCACCTCGGCACTGATTTTACCCACGTTGAGCTCCTGAGGAAACCTACACGTTGTAGACAGTAAGAAACACAGAGTTATGTATTGATGTAGAGGAGAGAGACAGAAAGTGAGAGAGACAGCGAGACAAAGAGACAGAGAAAGAGAGGGACAGACTCACTGGTTGAGGCAGGGTGTGTAGGAGTTCTTGTCCTCTTCTATGATGGACACGATGAGAGTGATGAGTTTGGACCAGAAGTCCAGGTTCTTGATGCTGGGACCCTGCTCCTCTGGGTGATCCACTCCTGGCTTGGCCTGGACAAAACAAAACGCACTGAGTCACTGGGATACGTTGACATTGGCTACTATCGTAGCTTAACATGCAGACATGACTCAAGAGTTTCAAGTTAATCAAGAGTTTGAATAGTGCAGATATCAAGTCAGGATTCAACCCCATTCTGACTCTCCTCTATTTTGCTCAATAGTTTGTCCATTATCTCTCTCATCGCTACCGCTCTAATGAGCTGATGAACCCATCAAACCACATGTACATGGTTTAGTCCTTTGGAAAGAGCTGACAGTCAGAAAAAAGTATTCCTACCATCGCAGGGGTTCAAACTGAAGAATTATCTAGCAAAGAATTTCACAAAATATGGGCCCCTCAGGATGGAAGGTTTTATTCAAAAGGAAACATTTGCTTTTGAAATTCATGAAGGGAGTCTGAATGAATCGTGCCACTTTAATGAGGCAAAAACAAGGCTTGTAAATCCCTATCTAAATCCTGTACAGGCTTGATGGAGACCAGCCTGAGGTGTTAATGACACAGACAGAGACACACACACACCTTCACAGAGCGCACGCACACACGCACGCACGCACGCACGCACACACACAGCCTACCGGATCTGTCTGGTACTCCCGGCTGTAGAGCTCGTGACAGTTGTTGAAGATGTATTCATAGGTGGAGTTGAGACAGGCTTTGACACAGTCCTTCACCACCTGACTGGCTCTGGGGGGACTCTGTAACTCCTGTACCTGAGGACAGTCACAGACAGAGAGAGGATCCTCAGACTAGGAAAGCCCCATACAACCACACTCAGTCAAAGGAACTCAGTGAAGATGGATGTCTGATAAGAGCACGTAGTGTAGCGATACTGTACAGTGTAAACAAGAATAGAGACATGTGGCACCAACAGAGTAAAGAATACGAGTAGAGGAACATGTATTGACCAGAGCAAAGCAGAGGCGATCCAAGCTGAGGAAGATGTAAAGAGAGAGTTACCTTCATCCTGAAGAAGGTGATGCTGGTGAGCAGGTCCACAGTAGACTTGAGGTCCTGCAGCCTCTCAGAACTGCTGGCTGGGAAGTTATTCTGTTACACACAGAGAATAGAGCAAATCAGATCAAAAATCACATTTTATTAGTCACATGTGCCGAATACAACAACCTTACAGTGAGATGCTTTTTTACGAGCCCCTAACCAACAATGCAGTTTAAAAAATATGGATAAGAAAGAAAAGTAACAAGTAATTAAAGAGCAGCAGTAAAATAACAATTACGAGACTATATACAGGGGGGTACCAGTACAGAGTCAATGTGCGGGGGCACCGGTTAGTTGAGGTAATATGTACATGAAGGTAGAGTTATTAAAGTGACTATGCATAGATGATAACAGAGAGTAGGAGTGTTGTAAAAGAGGGGGAGGGGGGCAATGCAAATAGTCTGGGTAGCCATTTGATTAGATATTCAGGAGTCTTATGGCTTGGGGGTAGAAGCTGTTTAGAAGCCTCTTGGACCTAGACTTGGCGCTCCAGTACCGCATGCCGTGCGGTAACAGAAAGAACAGTTTATGACTAGGGTGGCTGGAGTCTGACAATTCTTAGGGCCTTCCTCTGACACCGTCTGGTATAGAGGTCCTGGATGGCAGGAAGCTTGGCCCCAGTGATGTACAATGCCTTGCGAAAGTATTCGGCCCCCTTGAACTTTGCGACCTTTTGCCACATTTCAGGCTTCAAACATAAAGATATCAAACTGTATTTTTTTGTGAGGAATCAACAACAAGTGGGACACAATCATGAAGTGGAACGACATTTATTGGATATTTCAAACTTTTTTAACAAATCAAAAATTGGGCATGGAAAATTATTCAGCCCCCTTAAGTTAATACTTTGTAGCGCCACCTTTTGCTGCGATTACAGCTGTAAGTCGCTTGGGGTATGTCTCTATCAGTTTTGAACATCGAGAGACTGACATTTTTTCCCATTCCTCCTTGCAAAACAGCTCGAGCTCAGTGAGGTTGGATGGAGAGCATTTGTGAACAGCAGTTTTCAGTTCTTTCCACAGATTCTCGATTGGATTTAGGTCTGGACTTTGACTTGGCCATTCTAACACCTGGATATGTTTATTTTTGAACCATTCCATTGTAGATTTTTTACTTTATGTTTTGGATCATTGTCTTGTTGGAAGACAAATCTCCGTCCCAGTCTCAGGCTTTTGCAGACTCCATCCATTCTTCCAGAATGGTCCTGTATTTGGCTCCATCCATCTCCCCATCAATTTTAACCATATTCCCTGTCCCTGCTGAAGAAAAGCAGGCCCAAACCATGATGCTGCCACCACCATGTTTGACAGTGGGGATGGTGTGTTCAGGGTGATGAGCTGTGTTGCTTTTACGCCAAACATAACGTTTTGCATTGTTGCCAAAAAGTTCAATTTTGGTTTAATCTGACCAGAGCACATTCTTCCACATGTTTGGGGTGTCTCCCAGGTGGTTTGTGGCAAACTTTAAACAACACTTTTTATGGATATCTTTAAGAAATGGCTTTCTTCTTGCCACTCTTCCATAAAGGCCAGATTTGTGCAATATACGACTGATTGTTGTCCTATGGACAGAGTCTCCCACCCCAGCTGTAGATCTCTGCAGTTCATCCAGAGTGATCATGGGCCTCTTGGCTGCATCTCTGATCAGTCTTCTCCTTGTATGAGCTGAAAGTTTAGAGGGACGGCCAGGTCTTGGTAGATTTGCAGTGGTCTGATACTCCTTCCATTTCAATATTATCGCTTGCACAGTGCTCCTTGGGATGTTTAAAGCTTGGGAAATCTTTTTGTATCCAAATCCAGCTTTAAACTTCTTCACAACAGTATCTCGGACCTGCCTGGTGTGTTCCTTGTTCTTCATGATGCTCTCTGCGCTTTTAACGGTCCTCTGAGACTATCACAGTGCAGGTGCATTTATACAGAGACTTGATTACACACAGGTGGATTGTATTTATCATCATTAGTCATTTAGGTCAACATTGGATCATTCAGAGATCCTCACTGAACTTCTGGAGAGAGTTTGCTGCACTGAAAGTAAAGGGGCTGAATAATTTTGCACGCCCAATTATTCAGTTTTTGATTTGTTAAAAAAGTTTGAAATATCTAATAAATGTCGTTCCACTTCATGATTGTGTCCCACTTGTTGTTGATTCTTCACAAAAAAATACAGTTTTATATCTTTATGTTTGAAGCCTGAAATGTGGCAAAAGGTCGCAAAGTTCAAGGGGGCCGAATACTTTTGCAAGGCACTGTAGTGGGCAGTTCGCACTACCCTCTGTAATGCCTTGCGGTCGGAGGCCAAGCAGTTGCCATAGCAACCAGTCAGGATGCCCTCGATGGTGCAGCTGTAGAACCTTTTGAGGATCTGAAGACCCATGCCAAATCTTTTCAGTCTCCTGAGGGGGAATAGGTTTTGTCGTGCCCTCTTCACGACTGTCTTGGTGTGCTTGGACCATGTTAGTTTGTTGATGATGTGGACACCAAGGAACTTGAAGCTCTCAACCTGCTCAACTGCAGCCCTGTCGATGAGAATGGGGGTGTGCTCGGTCCTCTTTTTCCTGTAGTCCACAAACATCTCCTTTGTCTTGATCACATTGAGGGAGAGGTTGTGGTCCTGGCACCACAATGCCAGTTCTCTGACCTCCTCCCTATAGACTGTTTCATCGTTGTCGGTGATCAGGCGCAGGCGTTGTGCCTGGTCGTGCAGTCATGAGTGAACAGGGAGTACAGGAGGGTACTGAGCACGCACCCCTGAGAGGCCCTTGAGTTGATGATCAGAGTGGCGGATGTGTTGTTACCTACCCTTACCATGTGGGGGCGGCCCATTCGCACATAGGTGTTCCTTTTGTCCAGGTGGGAAAGGCAGTGTGGAGTGCAATAGAGATTGCGTCATCTGTGTATCTGTTTGGGCGGTATGCAAATTGAAGTGGGTCTAGGGTTTCTGGGATAATGGTGTTGATGTGAGCCATGACCAGCCTTTCAAAGCACTTCATGGCTACAGACATGAGTGCTATGGGTTGGTAGTCATTTAGGCAGGTTACCTTAGTGTTCTTAGAAACAGGCACTATGTTGGTCTGCTTAAAACATGTTGGTATTACAGACTCAGACTGGGAAAGGTTGAAAATGTCAGTGAAGACACACACACACACATACAAACAGTTGAAGTCAGAAGTTACCATACACCATCGCCAAATACATTTAAACTCAGTTTATCACAATTCCTGACATTTAATCCTAGTAAAAATTCCCTGTCTTTGGATCACCACTTTATTTTAAGAATGTGACATGTCAGAATAATAGTAGAGAGAATTATTTATTTCAGCTTTTATTCCCTTCATCACATTCCCAGTGGGTCAGAAATATACATACACTCAATTAGTATTTGGTAGCATTGCCCTTAAATTACTTAACGTATTGGGTAGCCTTCCACAAGCTTCCCACAATAAGTTGGGTGAATTTTGACCCAATCCTCCTGACAGAGCTGGTGTAACTGAGTCAGGTTTGTAGGCCTCCTTGCTTGCACACGCTTTTTTAGTTCTGCCCACAAACTTTCTATGCGATTGAGGTCAAGGCTTTGTGATGGCCACTCCAATACCTTGACTTTGTTGTCCTTAAGCCATTTTGCCACAAATTTGGAAGTATGCTTGAGGTCATTGTCCAATTGGAAGACCCATTTGCAACCAAGCTTTAACTTCCTGACTGATGTCTTGAGATGTTGCTTCAATATATCCACATCATTTTCCTCCCTCATTATGCCATCTATTTTGTGAAGTGCACCAGTCCCTCCTACAGCAAAGCACCCCCACAACATGATGCAGCCACCCCCGTGCTTCACGGTTGGGATGGTGTTCTTTGGCTCAAAGCCTCCCCATTTTTCCTCCAAACATAATAATGGTCATTATGGCCAGACAATTCTATTTTTGTTTCATCAGACCAGACGATATTTCTCCAAAAAGTATGATCTTTGTCCTCGTGTGCAGTTGCAAACCGTAGTCTGGCTTTTTATGGCGGTTTTGGAGCAGCGGCTTTTTCCATGCTGAGGAGCCTTTCAGGTTATGTCGATGTAGGACTCGTTTGACTGTGGATATAGATACTTTTGTTCCTGTTTCCTCCAGCATCTTCAGAAGGTCCTTTGCTGTTGTTCTGGGATTCATTTTCACTTTTTCACCAAAGTACGGTCATCTCTAGGAGACAGAAGGTGTCTCCTTCCTGAGCGGTAGGGCGGCTGCGTGGTCCCATGGTGTTTATGCTTGCTTGTTTGTACAGATGAACGTGGTATTCCCAAGGTTGAACCAGACTTGTGGAGGTCTATAATTTTTTGGGCTGATTTCTTTTGATTTTCCAATGATGTCAACCAAAGAGGCACTGAGTTTGAAGGTAGGCCTTGAAATACATCCACAGGTACAGATCCAATTGACTCAAATTATGTCAATTAGCCTATCAGAAGCTTCTAAAGCCATTTTCTGGAATTTTCCAAGCTGTTTAAAGGCACAGTCAACTTAGTCTATGTAAACTTCTGACCCACTGGAATTGTGATACAGTGAATTATATGTGAAATAATCTGTCTGTAAACAATTGATGGAAAACCTACTTGTTTCATGCACAAAGTAGATGTCCTAACGGACTTGCCAAAACTATAGTTTTTTAACAAGACATTTGTGGAGTGGTTGAAAAACTAGTTTTAATGACTCCACAATAAGTGCATGTAAACTTCCGACTCAACTGTAGATCCACAGTGAGGTGTGTGTGTGTGTGTGTGTGTGTGTGTGTGTGTGTGTGTGTGTGTGTGTGTGTGTGTGTGTGTGTGTGTGTGTGTGTGTGTGTGTGTGTGTGTGTGTGTGTGTGTGTGTGTGTGTGTGTGTGTGTGTGTGTGTGTGTGTGTGTAGACTATGTTGTATAAACTGGCCAATGCGGTAGTGCAGAAGCAGCAGTCTCAGTCTCTTCCACTGACTCCAGACTAGATTAAAACCCTCAGCTCTTCACCTCACTGACCCTGTGTGTATGAGGAGCTGCCAGCCCAATTAACACAGCAGCCTCCTTTCTCACATCACACACAGAGAAAGAGAGAGAGAGAGAAAGAGAAAGAGAAAGAGAAAGAGAAAGAGACAGAGAGACAGAGAGAGAGAGAGAGAGAGAAAGAGAGAAAGAGAGAAAGAGAGAGAGAAAGAGAGAGAGAAAGAGAGAAAGAGAGAAAGAGAGAGAGAAAGAGAGAGAGAGAAAGACAGAGAGAGTGAACGAGAGAAAGAGAGAGAAAGGGAGAGAGAAAGGGAGAGAGAAAGAGAGAGAAGAGAGAGAGAGAGAGAGAGAGAGAGAGAGAGAGAGAGAGAGAGAGAGAGAGAGAGAGAGAGAGAAAGAGAGAGAGAGAGAGAAGAGAGAGGAGAGAGAAAGGGAAAGGGAAAGAGAGAGAAAGAGAGAAAGAGAGCTAGATTGAATGAGAAAGAGGGAAATAAAGGTAGGTAAGGACACAGATAGAAAAGCAGACAGAGACAAATAGAAGAGTGAAGGTCAACAGTAGTACCCGGTACATGGACAGATCAATCCTCAGAGAGTTGTGGAGTTGGTCCAGGAGCTTCACAAATCGTTCTTTCTGTAAAAAAAAAAAAGGTTTTAAAACACACCACAACACATTAGCCTAACAGCTAGCATATCCATTGGCTCACCTTTAACACTGGGTTGAGGCATTGCATTATATTTTCTGTCTCCATCCACCCCTCATTAATTTGGGGCGACTCACCCCGAAGTTGGATGCGGCGAAGCGGTCGGAGGCCGACACGTTGTTGGTGGCCTGGGTGGTGTGGGCGTAGTAGGCATTGATGTTGGCCAGCAGGGTACTCATTACCGCGGGAACCCCCGGGCACATGTACTTAGACGACAGGCAGGCAAAGTGACTGTGGGAGAACACACACGGCATAAACATGATCACTGTGGAAGCCGTTCTCTCCACTGGCTTCCAGTTGAAGCTCGCATCCGCTACAAGACCATGGTGCTTGCCTACGGAGCTGTGAGGGGAACGGCACCTCAGTACCTCCAGGCTCTGATCAGGCCCTACACCCAAACAAGGGCACTGCGTTCATCCACCTCTGGCCTGCTCGCCTCCCTACCACTGAGGAAGTACAGCTCCCGCTCAGCCCAGTCAAAACTGTTCGCTGCCCTGGCCCCCCCAATGGTGGAACAAACTCCCTCACGACGCCAGGACAGCGGAGTCAATCACCACCTTCCGGAGACACCTGAAACCCCACCTCTTTAAGGAATACCTAGGATAGGTTAAGTAATCCCTCTCACCCCACCCCCCCCCCCTAAGTTCTAGATGCACTATTGTTAAGTGACTGTCCCACTGGATGTCATAAGGTGAATGCACCAATTTGTAAGTCGCTCTGGATAAGAGCGTCTGCTAAATGACTTAAATGTAAATGTATGTAAATGTATATATGAAGCGGACTCCTATAAAGGCCTGTGTATTTCCCTTGTGATGTTATACCCCAATATCATCCTAAACACAACCGTACACCATGTGTCCTCTCACCACATTACAATGTGTATGCTGTTGCTAAGTGACAGGGTGGGTACATTGGCGCTCACGTCATAGCCTGGTAGATGGATTCCACTCCGTAGCGCATGGCAAACTCATCCACTATCTCCTGAGGAGTCTCATCGAAGTACACCTTCCACGCATCATCCCCTTTAGCGTCTGGAATCTTCACAACGCCAGAGCTCTGCACATCTGTGACAAAGTGGAAGAGGTTCTGGGGAGAGAGAGGGAGGGAGAGAAATGCATGGGTTATGGGTGGCAGGGGTAGCCTAGTGGTTAGAGCGTTGTATTAGTAACCGTGAGGTTGCAAGTTCAAACCCCCGAGCTGACAAGGTACAAATCTGTCATTCTGCCCCTGAACAAGGCAGTTAACCCACTGTTCCAAGGCCGTCATTGAAAATAAGAATTTGTTCTTAACTGACTTGCCTGGTTAAATAAAGGAAAAATAAAAATGTAAATTCAATCCAGACTATAATTTCAATGAGCTAAAGTGGCTGAATAAAGGGAGATGTCATTACGATCTCAGTTTGAGTATGTCTGAGCAGGAGAGCAGAGCACGTCACACTCTATAACTGACTGGTTGATCAATTCATTATTCATTCAGGCCGGGGCCACCATTCATCACACGACTTCCATTAGAAATGGATCAAGTTGATTTCATGTTCAAATTCTTCATGCAAATTTAAACAAATTAAAAAGACCTAGTCAACTGCTGCCTTTAAAAATTGCAGTTCATTTGCAAAATGGTGTTTGTCTATTTTGGCTTAGAGAGTACAGAAGGATCAGAATCACGCAGTGTGACGACTCACCATTACAATATGTTAAGCCATTGTGGAGATTAAGAGAATTTGCTACAGATCATCTATTTACAGTGCAATTCAATATTACTTGTCGCTATGTTTAGGTTCAGTTGTTTGCAAACTATATCCTGAGTAATGGACCAAGTAATGACTCGATATAGGACAGGGATCATCCACTAGATTCAGCCATGGGCCGATTTTTTCTTAGTGGATGGTTCGGGGACCAGGACATATTTGCATACTGCAAATTGACCGCAAGAATCCCAAACAGATATAATATTTGACGAAAACATAATCATTTCAAACCTTGTATACGATCACACATATTATGTGTGGGAATACTTTAAAACAGATTTCCTAAATTAAAATCACTTGCAGCTGATTTGCTGGTTTATTTTAGTCTTTTATGTCCAACAATAAAATACAAATGCAATTAAGGGGAAAAACCGAAAAAAAACAATTGGGCTCACAGAACTTGGAGAATTCTGATATAAGGGCAATGCTCGTTTAGAATAACTATGGTAGATCATTCCATATAGAGGGAGAAATAATATCTGTGGTATTTCATATCTGATGTGGTCTTAATGTTGATCGAGCAATGCAGACGGTGACACTTATGGGATATTAACTTCTGATTCATCTGTAACGGCCACTTCAATGATCGACTGCTACATCAGTCAGCTAAATGAAACGAGATGACTGGGTTCATTAATCTCACTTGCTACCTGAAGGCACACACACACACACACACACACACACACACACACACACACACAGCATACCTCGTGCAGACAGGTGTATTGGACATGATATGGAGCGACTGTTTCCTCTCCTTTGATCTCTACATTGATGTGCATCCTGATGGCACCAGACACAGCTGACTTGTCTGTACGCTTGTCTGCAGAGAGGGACAAAAGACAAGAGTCTCAGTCAACACATATTAGAGTCAACATAACAACAACTATCTTTGTTAAAGACCTCAACCTTTCACCCAAATTAGTTCACCAAATGTGCCTCATCTAATGGATACCTAGAAAGTCATTTTATGGACTCAATGATTTGGTTCATTAGCTTAGAATGAATTCATTAATTAATGACATTTTATTTTCATGTTAAATCGCCAGTTTGCAACCAATCCCATATGGGATTAATTGACACATAGTATTAGAATTACAAGTAGAACATCAACAAAATGAATGTTTCCCCAGGTCTTTCCCCTACTGACCCAGGTCTTTCCCCTACTGACCCAGGTCTTTCCCCTACTGATCCAGGTCTTTCCCCTACTGATCCAGGTCTTTCCCCTACTGACCCAGGTCTTTCCCCTACTGACCCAGGTCTTTCCCCTACTGACCCAGGTCCTTCCCCTACTGACCCAGGTCCTTCCCCTACTGACCCAGGTCCTTCCCCTACTGACCCAGGTTGTACCAGACGTCCATCTCTCCGCTCAGCGTGCGGACCTCAATAATGGTCTGACCCAGGAAGTCATCAGACTCCCTCTTGAACTTCTGTTTCACCCGAGACTTGATGTCATCATCCTCGTCCCACACCCGCACCTTGATCCGGTCCGAGGAGTTGTGGCACTCACTACAGGGAGAAAGAGAGAGAGAAACAGGAAGACGCCACTATGTCATTTCCTGCTTGAGGGACCCACCAATCCCATCTATTCACATGGGTTCAGAGTTGGACATATGCATTAATTGTGACCCATTCATAACCTGTGAATACACAACCGTCAAGTACTTCCTCTCTCTTATAGTACTCACAAGTGGAAGTTCTCCTCCCAGACAGGGTTGAGGTTGCCGTAGATGGTCTTGGTCCTCTTCTTGGTCTTGCCCACCTGGACCGTGACATAAGGGTCACTCGTGCCAGTTTTATCCTTGGCCTGAAGGCCCTGGGCACACAGCACTGTGGAGGGGACAGGCGACAGCATCAGGTGGTCTGTCTGGCTGGAGCATAGCTTGTTTAAACAGACTGACCACTGCACAGTGGTCAGTCTAGTTTAAGAGGCTACGTGGAGAGAGTTCGCCATCCCACATACTCCCATTGGCCTATTCAGATTGTTTGCCTTTCCTACCTACAGACGGATATCTCTAATCCCTCCTCATATGGCCGTTCAAGGGATTTATCTAATCTGTCTCCTTTGTGTCAGACAGTGGCTCAACGGTCTACAGCACAGTATGACCTTTACAACAAACAGAACTGGAACACAAACAAACAAGAGGAGACAGAGGGGGATGATGTGTGTCATGACTCGTGATGGAGTCAGACTCCCAATGGCATCTGCCAGAGCTTTACAAATGGATGGTTCTGGACTCATACAATTCACAAAGCGTCTCAGAATAGGATTCTGCTTGTTTATCTTTTTACATCATAATGAATAAGATTCTTTTTGTGATTTTGATCGCGCAGACCTGATCCTAGATCAGCACTCCAACTCTGAAGCCCTGGTATCTCCCCCCCCTCTCTCACCTGTGATGCTGATCTTGGCTGACCACTTGGAGGTGCCGTCCAGTACGCTCTGTTTGATCTGCTTCATGTAGGTGACGTGAGTGGCTTTGACCATGGCAAACACCTCCTGGATCAGCTCAAAGATCTCCGGCTTGTTCCTCTCCCGGATCTTCATCCTGTCCTTCAGAACCATGATGATGTTCTGGGTTCGGTCCTCCGCCCCATGCTTAGAACTCTTCTCCGCTGCCCCTGAGGTAGACGAGAGCGATGAAGGTCAGATTTGATTTCTTGAGTTACATTAGAAATGAGAAGGTTTCTGTGATGCTGCATGGAGGTCATGAACAGTTTTCACTGGGCTGAATGGGATACACATTGGATGAACGTATACGAAGGATGCATAACATAAACCACGGCATCTATAACAACAGATTGGACTGTTATCTTTGTTTCATTCTTCTTTTATTAATCTCTTTTATTGCCTTCTGTCGTTTTCTTAAACTTCTTATCATGCATTTTTTAAAATTGTTTTGCCGTAAAGTACGTTGCAATTTTAAATGCAGTTCAAATAAATCTTGATTTGATCTATAAGAGCAAATGTGCCCCATCATCAGAACACTGTGAGACAGAGTATGCAGTATGATTTATGGATGAGTACTCTGGCAGTATCTGCAGACCTGTGAAACGCCCATGAAGAGTTGGAAAGGATGTCAAGGAAAGACAAATGGCTTTTAATTTCCTTTCCAGAATAACCAAACAAGATAGAGAGTGTCTGAGACAGCAGAGTGGGAGGAGAGAATAAGAGGGAGGAGGACAAGCAGAGTGGGAAGAGAGAATAAGAGGGAGGAGGACAAGCAGAGTGGGAGGAGAGAATAAGAGGGAGGAGGACAAGCAGAGTGGGAAGAGAGAATAAGAGGGAGGAGGACAAGCAGAGGGGAGGACAAGCAGAGTGGGAGGAGAGAATAAGAGGGAGGAGGACAAGCAGAGTGGGAGAGAGAATAAGAGGGAGGAGAATAAGAGCAGAGGACAAGCAGAGTGGGAGGAGAGGGAATAAGAGAGAATAAGAGGGAGGAGGACAAGCAGAGTGGGAGGAGAGAATAAGAGGGAGGAGGACAAGCAGAGTGGGATGAGAGAGGGAATAAGAGAGGAGAGAATAAGAGGGAGGACAAGCAGAGTGGGAAGAGAGAATAAGAGGGAGGAGGACAAGCAGAGTGGGATGAGAGAATAAGAGGGAGGAGGACAAGCAGAGTGGGAGGAGAGAATAAGAGGAGGAGGAATAAGAGGACAAGCAGAGTGGGAGGAGAGAATAAGAGGGAGGAGGACAAGCAGAGTGGGAGGAGAGAATAAGAGGGAGGAGGACAAGCAGAGTGGGAGGAGAGAATAAGAGGGAGGAGGACAAGCAGAGTGGGAGGAGAGAATAAGAGGGAGGAGGACAAGCAGAGTGGGATGAGAGAATAAGAGGGAGGAGGACAAGCAGAGTGGGAGGAGAGAATAAGAGGGAGGAGGACAAGCAGAGTGGGAGGAGAGAATAAGAGGGAGGAGGACAAGCAGAGTGGGATGAGAGAATAAGAGGGAGGAGGACAAGCAGAGTGGGATGAGAGAATAAGAGGGAGGAGGACAAGCAGAGTGGGAGGAGAGAATAAGAGGGAGGAGGACAAGCAGAGTGGGAGTAAGAGGGAGGAGGACAAGGAGTGGGATGAGAGAATAAGAGGGAGGAGGACAAGCAGAGTGGGATGAGAGAATAAGAGGGAGGAGGACAAGCAGAGTGGGAGAGAGAGAATAAGAGGGGGAGGAGGACAAGCAGAGTGGGAGGAGAGAATAAGAGGGAGGAGGACAAGCAGAGTGGGAGGAGAGAATAAGAGTGAGGAGGACAAGCAGAGTGGGAGGAGAGAATAAGGGGGAGGAGGACAAGCAGAGTGGGAAGAGAGAATAAGGGGGAGGAGGACAAGCAGAGTGGGATGAGAGAATAAGAGGGAGGAGGACAAGCAGAGTGGGATGAGAGAATAAGAGGGAGGAGGACAAGCAGAGTGGGAAGAGAGAATAAGAGGGAGGAGGACAAGCAGAGTGGGATGAGAGAATAAGAGGGAGGAGGACAAGCAGAGTGGGAAGAGAGAATAAGAGGGAGGAGGACAAGCAGAGTGGGATGAGAGAATAAGAGGGAGGAGGACAAGCAGAGTGGGAGGAGAGAATAAGAGAGAATAAGAGGAGGACAAGCAGAGTGGGATGAGAGAATAAGAGGGAGGAGGACAAGCAGAGTGGGAAGAGAGAATAAGAGGGAGGAGGACAAGCAGAGTGGGATGAGAGAATAAGAGGGAGGAGGACAAGCAGAGTGGGATGAGAGAATAAGAGGGAGGAGGACAAGCAGAGTGGGATGAGAGAATAAGAGGGAGGAGGACAAGCAGAGTGGGATGAGAGAATAAGAGGGAGGAGGACAAGCAGAGTGGGATGAGAGAATAAGAGGGAGGAGGACAAGCAGAGTGGGATGAGAGAATAAGAGGGAGGAGGACAAGCAGAGTGGGATGAGAGAATAAGAGGGAGGAGGACAAGCAGAGTGGGAGGAGAGAATAAGAGGGAGGAGGACAAGCAGAGTGGGATGAGAGATGTAGGAGAATGGAGGGGAGAGTCTGAAGTACAACAGTCAAAGGAGTCTTTTAGTTAATGACACACTTATCCAAGCAGCGGTCGGTAAGGTCCATTACAGAAGTAACCTCACACGTTTGGTGTTGCTAGTTACTACAAACCTCTGAACAATTTTTTCCCAACTTTATTTTTCACCGCTATATTATGTTTAAGCACCAACTGAAGAAAACTTTACAACTCACTGAGCAACATCAACATGGCGCTACTTACTTTGCAGGCAGTCAGCGTTGAGCAGGTCCTGGCACTTATCGTGACATTTGACCCCACACTCGGTGCACCTCATGCCCTGGCGGGCGATACCCCACAGCAGCCCCTCACACTCATAGCAGTAGGTGGGCGTGGTGGCCGTCCACACCTCAAAGTTATGGGGCGTGGTGCAGGAGATGGGGTAGATCAGAGCCTGTAGAGTCTTCTTGTACACATGACTCTTCTACAAGAGAAGGAAACAGAAGAAGAGAGAGGAGTTATAGTCAGAGACTTAGTGGAATCTATGAGTACACGGAGAGAGAGAAAGACTAGCTGCATACAGTGTGAATAGAGAAAAGAAAGAGCCAGAAACGCACCAGTTCCTCGTTATTGAGAGTGCTGGACGCCATGGCTGATGGAATCCCTGCCTTCCTGGAGTTCTGAGCCAGGGACTGAGGTAGGCCAGGGAGGGGAGGAAAATAAAGGATGGAGTGGATGACAATGAAGGAAGAGATACGTTTTAAATATAGTAGTTGGGTGCCATACTGTGATTGAAATACATTCAAGAAGGGCTTTTAAAAACAACGGAACAACTTCGATTTTACTCAAAGAGGAAAGTATATTTCTCTTGATACATACTTTAACATCTCTCGACACAGTTTGGATCAGAATACATCTCTAAGCCCAATAGGGCATAATGCAGTCCAGCTGTATTCTCCCCAAGTGTTTATATAAGAAACAAGGGGTCATGGGTATCTGGAATAAAAGTGCTTCAACATTCCCTTTTCATTTGGGACCCAGTGTTACTCACCATAGCCTGTGACAGTGCAGGTGATGGAAGGAGGAAGCAGAACAAGAAACAAGTGTTAAAAGGGCAAAACAACTTTAGCTACAGTCACAGACATGGCCACAGTGGCATAGGAGTGATTTCCAAACAGATACAGGGTGGCGGCGATAAATTAGCCAAGGGAAAGGAAAATAACTCCATCAGGGAGAGTTAGTGATTGTCGTTGATGAAATACTGGGTGGGAGGAAAGGTCGAGACCTATAAATCACACAAGATGAACACGCGGCATGTAAACAACTTTGCAGACGGCGAGGACAAAGGCCCCTCGGGACAGAGGGAAATGAATGTACTTCCTTAACAATGTTGAAGGATAGACACCATTAAAACACAGAGAGTTAGGACGCTGTCTGAGAGAGAGAGAGAGAGAGAGAGAGAGAGAGAGAGAGAGAGAGAGAGAGAGAGAGAGAGAGAGAGAGAGAGAGGTAGTCAGCATTTGGAGAAAAAGCCATCGTCCTGCACATACTTCTGTGTCTGAGAACACTGGCTGAATATTAGTCTGGCTTTGTTGCACATTCAGATTCAGTTCCACTCAGCACATTACCTGGTTTGGATGAATCAGACTCAGGCAGTTAGTGTGTGTGTATGCATGCATGTGAGTGTGTGTGGGGGGGGGGGGGGGGTGTACAGTGTGACAGTAAGCTGGATTCATAGAGACAAAGTGCTGAGCTATTTTGTCCGGAATGGTAATTCTTCATTACAGCTCACGTTGGAGCCGAGCCACCTGAGCGCTGAGCTGGCAGTATAGTCTGGCAGGCCTTCAGCTTATCAGAGCTATTCAACTCAAAACTTGGAAATCAGATCAATTGGCAAGGATGGATAGAACAAGGACAAGGCCATCTATTTGGTGTGAGTTTAACAGCCTAGTAAGCACCTGCTTTGACAGCTACTTAAACACTCTGCTATGCCATTACTCCAGCTGGAGCCCAACAATGGTACTATTCCTCTGTATACTTCTCCAATGAAAATAATCTACTCTATTCAATCTTTAACGGGACAGATAAAGGTGCAATCCAGAACAATAAATGGTTATTTGGCAGTTCCATAAGATAACCCTTTGAAGAACCATTTTTGGTTCCAGGTAGAACCATTTTTGGTTTCAAGTAGAACCATTTTTAGTTCCAGGTTGAACCCTTCTGGGTTCCATGTATAACCCTTTCCACAGAGGGTTCTACATAGAACCCTAAAGGGTTTTACCTGGAACCAAAAAGGGTTCTACTTGAAACCAAAAATGGTTCTACCTGGAACCAAAAAGGATTCTACTTGGTACCAAAAAGGGTTCTCTTAGGGGACAGCCAAAGAACACTTTTTTTCTAAGAGTATATGAGTGTTCACGTACAGTACAGCAGGATATAACTATCCAGGATTATCCACTCTCATCTAGCATCCCATTGGTTAACATACCACACCCCCAGGGTGAGCAGTCAGAGAGAGGAGAGGACAGAGTGACGCTCCCTGTGAGATGTGGAGGGCTAGAGTCTGACAGCCTCTCCAAGGCAGGCCTCAGTGGCCATCTGAGACCCCTGACTCTGGGTTCTTCAAGTAGAGACAGAAGGGCAGGGTTGTCCCCCTCAGGGCACAACAAGGAAAGAAGGGGGGAAGAACGAAAGAAAGAAAGAGAGTAGAGAGAGAGAGAGAGAGAGAGAGAGAGAGAGAAGGGGTGAATGTCGAGTGACTATATTTAGTAAGTGGTCAGAACTTACACTGACCAGGTCCCTGACCAGAGGCATGGCTTTCCTCTTGCGGAGGTCCGGCATGCTGTCAATGCTATACAGCGCCCCACCCACCCTGCATGGGGAGAAACCCCACAAACACAACACTCTTATTATCACAAAATCCCCTTCCACCACTAACACATAAACACACTGTAAATTACAGGAACAAATACTTTAACCTGGTCCCAGATCTGTTTGTGCTATATAGCCATGTTTGTATGACAATGGCCATTTGCAACACAAACAGATCTGGGACAAACTGCACTCCAATTATTTGCTCAAAATGTCATGCAGTTTTGTTATTATTTAATGTTGTGAAGCTTTATTAGCATACTTGTGGGTGTGATCGTGACAGACACTTACCCTGCTGATAGCAACAGGGAGCAAATCCCAACCGACTCCCCTCGAGCCTGTGGAGAGAGGGGTGAGACAGGGTGAGACAGGGTGAGACAGGGTGAAGAGTGATTGGCCTTGAAATGGTTTTATCAGGTCTTAGTACATCACATATCTGCCCCGGTCTGTCCCGCCACAATAACCAAAGATTGAGTCTCCCACAGTTTGTTAATATAAAATCAAGAAGGATGTGTTTAATTGGTCAGAAAACAGTCCATAATGTCAGCCATAAAACATGGGAGGGAGACAAGAGGGCGTTGCCTCGGGTGATTTTCACCGCCCATTTGACGTCAGTGGGGAGGCCTTTGTGTTTGAAGGTTGAAAGTGGATTTGTGACAGGTCCGTATCTGCAGTAACATTCCAGTAATTCTATCTGTGCTCGAACAGCAAGACGTGCTCCTTATCTCTCTGTGTGTTCAGAGCACGACGCAACAACACTGACATTCACGTTATTGTCACCAGCAGCGCTCACAAGCAACCACGGACACACCCACCTGGCAGTCGTTCCCAGCCCTGGCCCATCAGAACGGACAACATGCATATCGCTAAACAAAACTGAAAAGAAAACAAAATGAAATGGCACACAAACAAGGGTAAACAAATATAAATTATCGTAACAAAATAAAGCCAGGCTAAAACAACCACTGGATCACGACTTAAAGGGCAATATAACTGGAATTAATGATTAAGAAGTGAATGAAACAAAACCGAAAGGGCACAGATGTCAGAAGATACATTTCAGGGCAGGGACATATGAAGGAGTGACAGCATTATGGTGAGAAACATAGCAGGCAGCCACATAGAAAGTCCATCCACACACACCCACCTGCACCAGCCTGGACTCATAGACTAGACATAACATGGTAAATGGAAATCTGGGGAACTAAAATTAGTATGATATGTTACATTTGGTCACATAAGAAAGAAGGTTCAAATGAAAGGAAGGCTGTTGGTCGGGGAGGATGGGTGAGCGCTTTAACGCAAATGTCTAGCAACCAACCCAAAGGTTGCGTGTTTGAATCACATCACGGACAACTTTAGTATTTTGGCTAATTAGTAACCTTGCAACTATTTACTACGTTTTAGCTACTTTGCAACTACTTAGCGTGTTAGCTAACCCTTCTCCTAACCTTAACCCTTAGCCTAGCTAACGTTAGCCACCTAGCCAATGTTAACCACAATAAAGTGGAATTTGTAACATATTATTAATATTGAAATTCATAACATATCATACAAAATATCATTCATAACATGTCATACAACATGGATGATGGACATTCACAAATTAATATTATATGAAACGTAACATCCTACTAAATGGAGGGAGAAAGATTTCTGTTTACTGTTACTTACATCTAACTCTGAGTCCATGTCACGCACACACACACACACACACACACACACACACACACACACACACACACACACACACACACACACACACACACACACACACACACACACACACACACACACACACACACACACACACACACACACACACACACACACACACACACACACACACACACACACACACACAGGCTGTCTCACCTGCTGCAGCTGTAGTCGGACCTTGCTGCAGAGCCGTTGCCAGTTGGCCCTGGCCCTGTCTGGTCCAGGCTCCATGATGGGCCTTTGATAGCTGGGAGGGAAATGTACAGGGGATTTCAGACTGGTGCTCATTAATTGTGAAGATACTTAGATGGTAAAAAATAATGGAACTTCGCTCTGTTTTAAAGGCAGCAGTGGATAGTAATAAAAGTCTATTGTAGTACAACGTAATGTGTAGAGGGGAAAGTTGTAGTAAATAGTTGTGGTAATAGTGTAGCAGACAATGGTGTTCAGGCCAGCATTACTATATAACTACAGA
This sequence comes from Oncorhynchus gorbuscha, assembly GCF_021184085.1. Taxonomy (NCBI): domain Eukaryota; kingdom Metazoa; phylum Chordata; class Actinopteri; order Salmoniformes; family Salmonidae; genus Oncorhynchus; species Oncorhynchus gorbuscha. The sequence goes on from NC_060187.1 coordinate 38,195,202, forward strand.
AGTGGATGGTTGAGGGTTCACCTGACAAGAGGAGTCTCACTCTTCTCTGCTGGGACTTCTGCTGTGGGACTCTCCACCACAAGGACCTCCTGCTCTAAAGACAGAGGCTCTTCCTCTTGAAGGTCTAGGAGGATATCATCCAGGGCATCAGACACTGGAGGCTGGGTCTCTGGAGCAGGGGGCTGGGTGGTGGGCACCGGGGGCTGGGCGATGGGCACCGGGGGCTGGGCGGTGGGCACCGGGGGCTGGGTGAGGGATGGATGGATCATGGGGGTAAATGGAGGCTTGGTGGAGGCTGTGGTGACAGGGGGCTGGACAGGGGGCATGGTCTGGGCCTGGGTGGTGGGGGCCAGGGTGGGGGCTCGGGCTGCTGCTCTCTCAGAGAGGCTTGTTTCTCCAGAGGGGGCCTGGTGATGGAGGCCTCGGGGGCCAGCGTGGGGGCTGTGCTGGTGGGGGTGGGAGTGTAGGGTGGCTCCTGGTCCTCGCTGAGCGTGCCGTCCAGAGGGTAGAGATCTTCATCTTCGTAAATGATCTCCTCCTCTCCCTCATAGTTGTACTCCCCCTCTCCCTGCTCGGGCTGGTAGAGCTCGCCCTCCTCATCGTAAATAGCCCCCTCCTCTCCGCCATCTTTGACATAGCCCCCTTCGTCACTGTAAACCACCTCGGGCTCATCGGGGTCCCAGCCAGCCGATTCCTTGTCGTAGCTGACAGAGGAGTGGCAGGAGTGGTAAGAGTCGTTCTCATCGTATAGCTCCACAGAGCCTCTCAGACTCCCCTCGTTCTCAGGGCCAAACTCCTCACTGAGCTGGGAGCTGCCTCGACTCAGCTCCCCAGAGGAGGCATAGCGACTGCTGCCTGTAGGACTGTAGACAGACAGACAAATGGACCACAGTCAGAAACACAGACACATAGAGCAGACTGGGGACGAAAAAACTAAGAAATTAACAACCAAATGGGCCCAGAGTGCATGTTAAGGGGACATATTTGGGACTAAAGTGAGGGAGAACAGTTAACCTAGGATAAAGAGGAGAGGAACAAACCCAGGCATCCTGGACCAAGGGATAGGCTAGTGTGTGTTCAGATGCATGAGTGTGGGGGTTATGTGGTGTAGTAACAGGGAAGTCTTCATTTTTAGTATAGAGAGAGAGAGATATTATTGGTGGATGCTCTGATCACACGCCAAATACAAATCTGCATATTCAACAGAGCAGAGATTCACAAACACCCAGAGCCAACACAATAAACAGCGAAACAAGACGCGAGGTAAACAGCCTTGACAAGTAATGGCACCCACTCAGGTGAGGTGATGAGAGAGAAAGAGAGAGAGAGGGAGAGAGTGTGTGAGTGTAATATTTACGGTTCACTTTTTATTGTTCGTTTCACATTTTGAGAGAGAAATCAGAGGGACAGGGGTGGAGAAAGAAAGTACAAGTGGAAAGAGAGAGGCAGGGGCCTACACTGGGCTGAAACAGACTCTTTTTAGCAGACAAATAAAATAGCGGAACGTTTATCGACTTTGATGAATGAGGCTATTAGTGAGAAGAGAAAGAGAATGAGACACCTCGTGAGTCAGAGAGAGAGAGAGCAGACTGGAACAACACACATCCCAACACACAGACACAAGTCCACTCGTTTACACACAATCGATTAAAGCAGTGAAGGTTCAATAATGCACGAGGCGGGACAGGGGGAGTAACGAAAGAAGAGTTAAACAGCCCTGGACTGTGTGTGTCTGTGTGAGAGCTAGGAGACAGGGACCTGGGCTGAGTGTGTCTGTGTGAGAGCTAGGAGACAGGGACCTGGGCTGAGTGTGTCTGTGTGAGAGCTAGGAGACAGGGACCTGGGCTGAGTGTGTCTGTGTGAGAGCTAGGAGACAGGGACCTGGACTGTGTGTGTCTGTGTGAGAGCTAGGAGACAGGGACCTGGGCTGAGTGTGTCTGTGTGAGAGCTAGGAGACAGGGACCTGGGCTGTGTGTGTCTGTGTGAGAGCTAGGAGACAGGGACCTGGACTGTGTGTGTCTGTGTGAGAGCTAGGAGACAGGGACCTGGGCTGAGTGTGTCTGTGTGAGAGCTAGGAGACAGGGACCTGGGCTGAGTGTGTCTGTGTGAGAGCTAGGAGACAGGGACCTGGGCTGAGTGTGTCTGTGTGAGAGCTAGGAGACAGGGACCTGGGCTGAGTGTGTCTGTGTGAGAGCTAGGAGACAGGGACCTGGACTGTGTGTGTCTGTGTGAGAGCTAGGAGACAGGGACCTGGGCTGAGTGTGTCTGTGTGAGAGCTAGGAGACAGGGACCTGGGCTGTGTGTGTCTGTGTGAGAGCTAGGAGACAGGGACCTGGACTGTGTGTGTCTGTGTGAGAGCTAGGAGACAGGGACCTGGGCTGAGTGTGTCTGTGTGAGAGCTAGGAGACAGGGACCTGGGCTGAGTGTGTCTGTGTGAGAGCTAGGACACAGGGACCTGGGGTGTGTGTGTCTGTGTGAGAGCTAGGAGACAGGGACCTGGGCTGTGTGTGTCTGTGTGAGAGCTAGGAGACAGGAACATGGGCTCAGTGTGTCTGTTTGAGAGCTAGGAGACAGGGATCTGGACTGTGTGTGTCTGTGTGAGAGCTAGGAGACAGGAACATGGGCTCAGTGTGTCTGTTTGAGAGCTAGGAGACAGGAACCTGGACTGTGTGTGTCTGTGTGAGAGCTAGGACACAGGAACATGGGCTCAGTGTGTCTGTTTGAGAGCTAGGAGACAGGGACCTGGACTGTGTGTGTCTGTTTGAGAGCTAGGAGACAGGGACCTGGACTGTGTGTGTCTGTTTGAGAGCTAGGAGACAGGAACCTGGACTGTGTGTGTCTGTGTGAGAGCTAGGAGACAGGGACCTGGACTGTGTGTGTCTGTTTGAGAGCTAGGAGACAGGGACCTGGACTGTGTGTGTCTGTTTGAGAGCTAGGAGACAGGGACCTGGACTGTGTGTGTCTGTTTGAGAGCTAGGAGACAGGGACCTGGACTGTGTGTGTCTGTTTGAGAGCTAGGAGACAGGGACCTGGACTGTGTGTGTCTGTTTGAGAGCTAGGAGACAGGAACCTGGACTGTGTGTGTCTGTTTGAGAGCTAGGAGACAGGGACCTGGACTGTGTGTGTCTGTTTGAGAGCTAGGAGACAGGGACCTGGACTGTGTGTGTCTGTATGAGAGCTAGGAGACAGGGACCTGGACTGTGTGTGTCTGTGTGAGAGCTAGGAGACAGGGACCTGGACTATGTGTGTCTGTTTGAGAGCTAGGAGACAGGGACCTGGACTGTGTGTGTCTGTGTGAGAGCTAGGAGACAGGGACCTGGACTGTGTGTGTCTGTGTGAGAGCTAGGAGACAGGGACCTGGACTGTGTGTGTCTGTTTGAGAGCTAGGAGACAGGGACCTGGACTGTGTGTGTCTGTTTGAGAGCTAGGAGACAGTGACCTGGACTGTATGTGTCTGTTTGAGAGCTAGGAGACAGCGACCTGGACTGTGTGTGTCTGTGTGAGAGCTAGGAGACAGGGACCTGGGCTGTGTATGTCTGTGTGAGAGCTAGGAGACAGGGACCTGGGCTGTGTGTGTCTGTGTGAGAGCTAGGAGACAGGGACCTGGGCTGTGTGTGTCTGTGTGAGAGCTAGGAGACAGGAACATGGGCTCAGTGTGTCTGTTTGAGAGCTAGGAGACAGGGACCTGGACTGTGTGTGTCTGTGTGAGAGCTAGGAGACAGGAACATGGGCTCAGTGTGTCTGTTTGAGAGCTAGGAGACAGGGACCTGGACTGTGTGTGTCTGTGTGAGTGCTAGGAGACAGGAACATGGGCTCAGTGTGTCTGTTTGAGAGCTAGGAGACAGTGACCTGGACTGTGTGCGTCTGTTTGAGAGCTAGGAGACAGGAACCTGGACTGTGTGTGTCTGTTTGAGAGCTAGGAGACAGGAACATGGGCTCAGTGTGTCTGTTTGAGAGATAGGAGACAGGGACCTGGACTGTGTGTGTCTGTTTGAGAGCTAGGAGACAGGAACCTGGACTGTGTGTGTCTGTTTGAGAGCTAGGAGACAGGAACCTGGGCTGAGTGTGTCTGTTTGAGAGCTAGGGGACAGGAACCTGGACTGTGTGTGTCTGTGTGCGAGCTAGGAGACAGGAACATGGGCTCAGTGTGTCTGTTTGAGAGCTAGGAGACAGGAACCTGGACTGTGTGTGTCTGTGTGAGAGCTAGGAGACAGGAACATGGGCTCAGTGTGTCTGTTTGAGAGCTAGGAGACAGGGACCTGGACTGTGTGTGTCTGTTTGAGAGCTAGGAGACAGGGACCTGGACTGTGTGTGTCTGTTTGAGAGCTAGGAGACAGGAACCTGGACTGTGTGTGTCTGTTTGAGAGCTAGGAGACAGGGACCTGGGCTGAGTGTGTCTGTGTGAGAGCTAGGAGACAGGGACCTGGACTGTGTGTGTCTGTGTGAGAGCTAGGAGACAGGAACATGGGCTCAGTGTGTCTGTTTGAGAGCTAGGAGACAGGAACATGGGCTCAGTGTGTCTGTTTGAGAGCTAGGAGACAGGGACCTGGACTGTGTGTGTCTGTTTGAGAGCTAGGAGACAGGGACCTGGACTGTGTGTGTCTGTTTGAGAGCTAGGAGACAGGAACCTGGACTGTGTGTGTCTGTTTGAGAGCTAGGAGACAGGAACCTGGGCTGAGTGTGTCTGTTTGAGAGCTAGGGGACAGGAACCTGGACTGTGTGTGTCTGTGTGCGAGCTAGGAGACAGGAACATGGGCTCAGTGTGTCTGTTTGAGAGCTAGGAGACAGGAACCTGGACTGTGTGTGTCTGTGTGAGAGCTAGGAGACAGGAACATGGGCTCAGTGTGTCTGTTTGAGAGCTAGGAGACAGGGACCTGGACTGTGTGTGTCTGTTTGAGAGCTAGGAGACAGGGACCTGGACTGTGTGTGTCTGTTTGAGAGCTAGGAGACAGGAACCTGGACTGTGTGTGTCTGTTTGAGAGCTAGGAGACAGGGACCTGGGCTGAGTGTGTCTGTGTGAGAGCTAGGAGACAGGGACCTGGACTGTGTGTGTCTGTGTGAGAGCTAGGAGACAGGAACATGGGCTCAGTGTGTCTGTTTGAGAGCTAGGAGACAGGAACATGGGCTCAGTGTGTCTGTTTGAGAGCTAGGAGACAGGGACCTGGACTGTGTGTGTCTGTTTGAGAGCTAGGAGACAGGGACCTGGACTGTGTGTGTCTGTTTGAGAGCTAGGAGACAGGAACCTGGACTGTGTGTGTCTGTTTGAGAGCTAGGAGACAGGGACCTGGACTGTGTGTGTCTGTTTGAGAGCTAGGAGACAGGAACCTGGACTGTGTGTGTCTGTTTGAGAGCTAGGAGACAGGAACCTGGACTGTGTGTGTCTGTTTGAGAGCTAGGAGACAGGGACCTGGACTGTGTGTGTCTGTTTGAGAGCTAGGAGACAGGAACCTGGACTGTGTGTGTCTGTTTGAGAGCTAGGAGACAGGAACATGGGCTCAGTGTGTCTGTGTGAGAGCTAGGAGACAGGAACCTGGACTGTGTGTGTCTGTTTGAGAGCTAGGAGACAGGAACCTGGGCTGAGTGTGTCTGTTTGAGAGCTAGGGGACAGGAACCTGGACTGTGTGTGTCTGTGTGAGAGCTAGGAGACAGGAACATGGGCTCAGTGTGTCTGTTTGAGAGCTAGGAGACAGGGACCTGGACTGTGTGTGTCTGTTTGAGAGCTAGGAGACAGGAACATGGGCTCAGTGTGTCTGTTTGAGAGCTAGGAGACAGGGACCTGGAGGAACCTGGACTGTGTGTGTCTGTTTGAGAGCTAGGAGACAGGAACATGGGCTGTGTGTCTGTTTGAGAGCTAGGAGACAGGGACCTGGACTGTGTGTGTCTGTTTGAGAGCTAGGAGACAGGAACCTGGACTGTGTGTGTCTGTTTGAGAGCTAGGAGACAGGAACCTGGACTGTGTGTGTCTGTTTGAGAGCTAGGAGACAGGGACCTGGACTGTGTGTGTCTGTTTGAGAGCTAGGAGACAGGAACCTGGACTGTGTGTGTCTGTTTGAGAGCTAGGAGACAGGAACATGGGCTCAGTGTGTCTGTGTGAGAGCTAGGAGACAGGAACCTGGACTGTGTGTGTCTGTTTGAGAGCTAGGAGACAGGAACCTGGGCTGAGTGTGTCTGTTTGAGAGCTAGGGGACAGGAACCTGGACTGTGTGTGTCTGTGTGAGAGCTAGGAGACAGGAACATGGGCTCAGTGTGTCTGTTTGAGAGCTAGGAGACAGGGACCTGGACTGTGTGTGTCTGTTTGAGAGCTAGGAGACAGGAACATGGGCTCAGTGTGTCTGTTTGAGAGCTAGGAGACAGGGACCTGGACTGTGTGTGTCTGTGTGAGAGCTAGGAGACAGGGACCTGGACTGTGTGTGTCTGTTTGAGAGCTAGGAGACAGGGACCTGGACTGTGTGTGTCTGTTTGAGAGCTAGGAGACAGGGACCTGGACTGTGTGTGTCTGTGTGAGAGCTAGGAGACAGGGACCTGGACTGTGTGTGTCTGTTTGAGAGCTAGGAGACAGGGACCTGGACTGTGTGTGTCTGTTTGAGAGCTAGGAGACAGGGACCTGGACTGTGTGTGTCTGTGTGAGAGCTAGGAGACAGGGACCTGGGCTGTGTGTGTCTGTGTGAGAGCTAGGAGACAGGAACATGGGCTCAGTGTGTCTGTTTGAGAGCTAGGAGACAGGAACCTGGACTGTGTGTGTCTGTTTGAGAGCTAGGAGACAGGAACCTGGACTGTGTGTGTCTGTGTGAGAGCTAGGAGACAGGAACATGGGCTCAGTGTGTCTGTCTGAGAGCTAGGAGACAGGGACCTGGACTGTGTGTGTCTGTTTGAGAGCTAGGAGACAGGGACCTGGACTGCGTGTGTCTGTTTGAGAGCTAGGAGACAGGGACCTGGACTGTGTGTGTCTGTGTGAGAGCTAGGAGACAGGGACCTGGACTGTGTGTGTCTGTTTGAGAGCTAGGAGACAGGGACCTGGGCTGTGTGTGTCTGTTTGAGAGCTAGGAGACAGGGACCTGGACTGTGTGTGTCTGTGTGAGAGCTAGGAGACAGGGACCTGGGCTGAGTGTGTCTGTTTGAGAGCTAGGAGACAGGGACCTGGACTGTGTGTGTCTGTGTGACAGCTAGGAGACAGGGACCTGGACTGTGTGTGTCTGTTTGAGAGCTAGGAGACAGGGACCTGGACTGTGTGTGTCTGTGTGAGAGCTATGAGACAGGGACCTGGGCTGTGTGTGTCTGTGTGAGCGCTAGGAGACAGGGACCTGGACTGTGTGTGTCTGTGTGAGAGCTAGGAGACCGGGACCTGGACTGTGTGTGTCTGTTTGAGAGCTAGGAGACAGGGACCTGGACTGTGTGTGTCTGTGTGAGAGCTATGAGACAGGGACCTGGGCTGTGTGTGTCTGTGTGAGCGCTAGGAGACAGGGACCTGGACTGTGTGTGTCTGTGTGAGAGCTAGGAGACAGGGACCTGGAGTGTGTGTCTGTTTGAGAGCTAGGAGACAGGGACCTGGACTGTGTGTGTCTGTGTGAGAGCTAGGAGACAGGAACCTGGGCTGAGTGTGTCTGTTTGAGAGCTAGGAGACAGGGACCTGGACTGTGTGTGTCTGTTTGAGAGCTAGGAGACAGGGACCTGGACTGTGTGTGTGTCTGTGTGAGAGCTAGGAGACAGGGACCTGTGCTGAGTGTGTCTGTTTGAGAGCTAGGAGACAGGAACCTGGACTGTGTGTGTCTGTGTGAGAGCTAGGAGACAGGAACCTGGGCTGAGTGTGTCTGTGTGAGAGCTAGGAGACAGGGACCTGGACTGTGTGTGTCTGTGTGAGAGCTAGGAGACAGGGACCTGGACTGTGTGTGTCTGTGTGAGAGCTAGGAGACAGGGACCTGGGCTGTGTGTGTCTGTGTGAGAGCTAGGAGACAGGGACCTGGACTCTGTGTGTCTGTTTGAGAGCTAGGAGACAGGGACCTGGACTGTGTGTGTCTGTGTGAGAGCTAGGAGACAGGGACCTGGGCTTTGTGTGTCTGTGTGAGAGCTAGGAGACAGGGACCTGGACTGTGTGTGTCTGTGTGAGAGCTAGGAGACAGGGACCTGGGCTGTGTGTGTCTGTGTGAGAGCTAGGAGACAGGGACCTGGACTGTGTGTGTGTCTGTATGAGAGCTAGGAGACAGGAACCTGGGCTGAATGCAAACAGGAAAACAGAACACCTGAGGAAACCAACACACACATAGAAATAAACACACGGCATACGCACAAAACCACATCCAGAATCCTGCTACTCAATCAAGAAGCGCACACGCATGCAAACTCTCTCTCTCTTTAGTACACCCACATGGACACACACAGCTCTTTTACTGAGCTGTCTCGCAGAAACCTGCATTTTCCTTCTCAAACACCAAACACAGCAGGAGAGAGAGGTACAGTGGCACATACAGGAGGACATGTGTCTTCCCCTCTCTGATAGGCTACTATTAATTCTGAACAGGCATGCCTCCTGCCACCCAAGAGCCGGGGCCGGGGGTCCTCGGCCAACAGTATGGCTGGCTCTGGCTGGGGGAAGCCTGAGCTGCATAGTTAATCACAGAGAGGACTTGTGACTGAGGCACCGTAGGAGGAGATAATAACAGGCTGCCAAATGAGAGACAGAGGAGGCAGAGGAACCACACAGAACACACTAACACCTCATCACTGCAACTCACATCAACTTAGCCAAACTTCTCCTCTATGCCTTCAACGTCTTACATAACAACACAAACACAACAGGTGAACTCATTCACATTTCACCACAGATGTACGACAGAGAGAGGGGAGATCGTGTGTGTGTGTGATACCGGTGTGTATACAGTAGTTATTATCAGGTAGATACAGGATCGGAAGGTAGATAAGAAGTAGAGAGAGGGAGTTGAACAGCACATGCATGCAAGCACAGCGAGCGAGGAGGACAGGACTATTCCACCACTGACGTCACAGCGAGATCACGGACGAAGTCACAGGCTGGAGCAGGAGGAAGAGAAAGAGGAGGAAGAGGAGGTGCAGAGACCCACCTATCGGAGAGCGAGTGCCTACTGTCTAGAGAGTACTGGCGGCTGGTGTGCCGGCTCGAACCTGAGGCTGAATCGAGATCGCTGCGCCCGTTGGTGGCCGAGTCTAAACTATCATAGCGTCTGGCAGGAAGGAGGGAGAGGCAGTAGAGGAGGAGCATCAGTACAGTCTAGCCTGGGGCTTTTCAAAGACACACAGCAACATCCACAACACCAAACTGCCTGGCAAACCTACAGCATAAAGACCACTGGCACTGACCAAGGGGCCAGACAGAGCCAGTCAGACAGAGAAGAGAGTGATTGGTTTTAGCTATAGCGGAACTTGCAGGTCCATATGGCTAAAAACAGAATCACTGTCAAGAGAAGCCTGTATGCAATAACGTGGCTGCCCCAAGCAAGGCATGAGTTTGAGTGAACTTGTGCCTTTGAACAATAGATGTAAAGACATAAAACACACTTGATTTGGGGGGGGGGGGGCAAAACAAGTTGCTAAGTGATCACAGGGGGCTGTATTTCAGCCACACACAGACGCATGCACACTCACACACACACACACACATACACACAGATGGTGCCAGTGAGGCTCTTCCCACACGGCCTGTGTACAAGTTGGGCATGACTGCTCCTTTGGGCTTGCATAGTGAGGCCTCACCGCAGTATGCTCTGGAGAGTGAAGTCACAGTGGGACAACAGGTTACCATGTAACAACAGTGTGAACCAAAACAAGCTCACGGGGCTCTGTGGGTTCTGTATCAGTCTGATTTACTCTGTGGGGAATAGAGTGTCGATCTCTAGAGGAGACAAAGTCAATATGGATCCCTTGACTAAGAAGAGGTGTTGCGAGTGAGATCCATGCTGTGTCAATAGTCTAACGTAGTTTCCTTTCCTCGTCTCCTTTCCTTCACCCACACATATCTCAAAGAACTGGACAGGGAAAAGCGACCACGTCCACCTCCCCTGCATGTTTTTAGATTAGAACAACTGTAGGATAGCAGCGTGTAATAAAATAACTTAAAGGTAACTTTCAAATGAAAGAGAGGAGACAATGAAAGGAAGCTTATTGGGACGAACCCCCCATTGAGACCCCGAGTGGTGAACAAGGTAATGAAGCAGGTAAGGATGACAGAACAGGACAGGAGAGAGGTTACCTCATGGGTCTCTGGTTGTCGTAGTCCAGCTCTTGGATGGAGCCGTTGTAGGAGGTGTGCGAGGAGTAGCGCAGGTCTCTCTGGATGGGGTACTGGTGCATGGAGGCGTTGGGCTGAGACGTGGTGTAGAAGGGAGGGGGGATGCTGTTACTGGTCTCACTGCGGTAGTCGCTGTCTCTGTCGTCCACCGCACTGTCTGGGTCTTCGTCTACACAGGAAATGGTTGAAATGTGATGATGATTATCATGATGTGAGGCTGGGTTCATCTGTACTCATTATGCTAGTATGTGCTTGGTGACATAATTAAACCTAGCAATATAGGCCTGCAGTACAAGGTTCCATTTGAGTCAGCATACATTGTTCGCTAAACTGTGTGAAAAAAGCTAGAAAGACTTACTTTGCTGGTCTCCCCAAAGACTCCAGTTACCTACAAGGACAGAGGGTAAGTAGATAATATGTTACCACAGAATTTTTTTATTTGGGCCTGAGCCATAAACTCCAATGCTAAATAATGTGCACAGAGCAGTGGGTAGTCAGCCATAACTGACTACCCAGCATCCCATCACTCAAAGCGCATTCGCAGACTCCATCCGTAAACACTCACTGAAACACAGCATGCATGCGGACAAGCACTCACACACATACTGACCAACCTTTACGGCTGATCTCTCACAAATCGTCTCTCACAAATACCCACTGACAGACTGAAACACCCACCACAGCCCAGACTCATCCACAGTCGTTTCCACCCACCCACATGGGCTGTCATCATCAGACAGTCAGGGCTGTGTCTGACAGGGCAGTGTAAGTATGCCAGCACACATCCATCACACAGCTAGCAGCCATAAATCACTGTGTGTGGGGCTGACTATGAGGCAGGCCTGCTGGCTCGATTCGTCATGTCAGCTTTTCTCCCTCCCTCCTTCCTTCCCTCCCTCCCTCCATCCATCCACCTGCCTGCCTTTCTGCCTGCTGCTTCCCCTCTAATCTGCATCCCAAAGACTCGGGAGGAGTGAAGAAGAAGGGGGGAAGAGGAAGAAGAACAGGAGGAGGAATAAAGTGAATATGAGGAGGAGGGAGGATAAGGGAGGATAGTAATGAGGGAGAGAAGGAGAGTGAAGAAGAGGAGGAGGAAGTGGAGAAGGGGAGAGTGACAAGTAGGAAATGTGTGTGTGTGTGGGGGGGGGGGCAGGAACAAAGTGAAAAGGAGGATGAAAGGGAGGAGGGTATTAGAGGGTGTGAAGAGGCTACAGCCAGTATCAAGTGTCTACTACTCACAGCACTGAGTTGATGGCGCTTGCAGTGGTCTCTCCTCCTCCTCCTGGTATGTGTACTGCAACACACACACACAATAGATACAGCTGACTGACGCTGTACATTGCACTGCAGCTAATCGAACATGGGGTAATCACCATCTAGGAGAGTTCTGGGTGTACCGAGAGGTCTACATCATATTTAATGCATAGAGTAAGTGATGACTTCTGTAATTACTGATAGCCCTGCCTTGTGGCGGGCGGGTAAGATGTAAACACAGAGGGAGGAGAGGAGGAGATGCCTTACGTCCTGGTCCCTCATGGCATTGAGTTGCTCCAGTTTCTTGGCCCAGTATCGAGCCTCATCCTCTGGAATGTCTGAAACAGAAAGACCCATTCACTGGTCAGTCACTAAGGACACATTCACACATTCACTCACTCACACACACACACACACACACACACACACACACACACACACACACACACACACACACACACACACACACACACACACACACACACACACACACACACACACACACACACACTAACCTAATGGCAGTTCAAAGCGGGTGTCCAGCAGCACGCGGTGGAAGGTGGGGTCTTTGGTGCCGGTGATCTCATTCTCAGCCATGATGACCTGGGAGTCCAGGGTCAGCCACTGCCCCGGCCCGTCCTAGCACGAGCACACACACACACACACACACACACACACACACACACACACACACACACACACACACACACACACACACACACACACACACACACACACACACTGTTACTGTACAGGGTAACACTTTCCCTCTTACAGTCAAACAATTGGGAGGATGCTAAATAGAGTCCTAGTTACAGTGTTTCGAAGTAGAGGAATTCACTCCCTGTAGGTTATCCATCTTTACCATCCAAGAACACTCCCCTTAAACTCCTTTCATCCCTGATATGAAGTGTATTCCACCTTAAACACTTTGATGTAGCTTGACAACAAACAGTATGAGTCTATTGTTGTGATGAACTAGCGTTTGAGCCTCAGATGTGCTGCTGGTAAACCGCCTTGTGCTCTCAGGAGGGTGGAGTGTGGTGGGGAAGGAGAGGGGGCGTCGGGGGGGGGGGGCGTACCGTACCTCATTAGACTGGCGGATGTTTTGCAGGGGGATCCACAAGGTCCCCACCATGGTGTCCCAGATTAACCCTTTGTTCCACACCTCTACCGTCAGCCCCAGGTCCAGCCTGTTGATCTCACTGCACAGGGAGAGAGAGAAGGGGGGGGGGGGTGAGAAGGTGTAGAGAAAAAGAGGGAGACAAGAAGATGAGGAGGGAGAGAGAGAGAGAGAGAGAAGTGATGAGATGAGGAAATAAACTAAACAGACTGGGAGACCGAAATGACAAAACCCTGATTGAGCAACAGGGCCTGGAAATATAGAACCCATCTTATATAGAAGTGAAATATATATACCATAAGATACCAAGCGCTAATCTAATAGAACAAAGAGCCAATGTGGTTCACCCTGTGGTGGATGTGAGTCACTGAGCCACAGAGAGCTGTCTGAGGCGGAGAGGCGAGGTCAATAAGGCAGAGTGAAGGAGAACAGTATTATTTCCATCAGGGAAAACAGGAGTTACTTCTAGCAGGAAAAAAGCGTATAGAGCTGACTGTCCAGGACTGATTTGGTCAATAACATATATACACTGGGCACCTCCATTATCTCAAGTATCCACACAGCTATACTCAGATTGCATCCCCATGGTACCTGACCCCTGGTCAAAAGTAGTTCTGTATAGGGACAGCCAGGAATCCCCTTGTGACAGGGGGAGTGGAAGATTGTTGTGTGCAAGCTTCACAAATGTGTTTCACTTGTTCAAACATTTCTACCCCGTCTATTTATGGGTAACAGGGTTGACGGGTTATTCTAGCCTTATTCTAGCTTGTCTATCTATGGCCAAAAAGTGTAGAACCAGATCACCTGCTTTTACACTATGATTTGACTATTATATGTTCAATGCCTCTCTTGAAAAAAAAATATTTAAAAAATAATAGTTTCACCAAATTAAAATGAGATCTCAGTTCACGTAACAGGTCCGCCCCCCTTAAAATGAATCACTAATAACATGAAATAAATAATCATCAAGGCAACAAAATAGCGAGGGCTTTTACAGTGAAGGTGAAAACCTGGAGAAATGTTGGGTTTAAGCGGGTTAAACTGAAGCTGAATTTTGAATGTGGTCTATATTAAAAGTGCACTTCATTTAATATAACAGGCTTTTAAAATTCTATATTTTATGCACAATTTCTACTGAAAATAAGAGGGGACGCAAAAGGTACTCATTTCGTGGCAACTTCCTGTTCCTGTTATCAACTCCGAAAACATTTTGCCTCTGTGACAAGTGCCCTATCCAAGGCTTCATCTGAACTCCTGCCCAGTGACTGTGACACTCCAAACAATGAGAGTGTTGCTGGGCACCTTAAACGTCACTACTTAAAACATTTATTCAGGAGTCCCTGCAGTCCGTGTTACACAACATGTGTGCACTCTGGTGTTAACACATTAGTGTCACTGCCTGCCCCGGCTGCATGGACGGCTGGCTGGCTGGCTGGCTGGCTGGCTGGCTGGCTGGCTGGCTGGCTGGCTGGCTGCCTAGCTCAACAGTTGCATATCTCGTATCTGAGATCAGGCATCCAGAGCCTTGTGGTCTCATCACTGACAGAGCACTTAGGACCCAGGGCAGCTCAACGTGTGGAGAGAGAAACTAGTAAGTCTTTCCTATAGAGGGAGAGGTGGAGGAGGAGGAAAAAGAAGAGTGGGATGGGAGAAAGGGAGAGGAGGAGAGGGGGAAGAAGTCTTACAACATGAAGTCCTGCTCCCAGCATGGCTGGGCGCCCCGCACAGCAATGGTGGTGCTCTTGACATTCTGCACCTTCAGCGTTACGTAGGTGTTAAATTTCTCTGTGGAACAATGAGGAATATCAGTGGTACTATCAAACAAACCAGTGTTTAAGACTTTTTAAGACGAAGTCAAACGTGTCTCAACTCACCTTGGGGTCCATCGAGTTTGGCTTTCTTCACTGCAAAACAGACAGAAGAAAAAAAAAAAAAACGTGAGCCATACTGTAATGGATAAAAACTAAATGGGGTCAATCAATCTAGAGATTCAGGTTTCTAACAACAAAGCTATTAACAACCCACACCTTCCTGAGCTGAAAAGGTTTGCTGTATAAGACAAGCGTCAAAACACATGTTCATTTTGCAATTTAGATCAGAAATCTTAGATATTCTTTTCATATTCCAATATGCATATCAGCCCATGTGAGGATCGTGGGTGATGACAAGACCCTGGCATTTCGTAGGAGGAGGAGGAAGGAAGGACCTAATTCAGTCAGCCTGGGCACACTTCCTCTGATGGCAGAATGCCTGGGTCTTAACATCAAAGCCTGTATTCACTAACAGATGTCAAGAGCTCTATTTGAGTGGAAGGCTCTCAGCGGTATGCTCAGGTGAGAGGGGTTCAGAGAGAAGAGGAGCACACAGGATTCAGTGTGTGTGTGTGTGTGTGTGTCTGTACACACGTAGTCTCACATATGATGACCAGTAAGGGTGACACAATGAAAGCAGGTCTGTTAAGGTAAAGGTACCACTGTCACCTTCTATAAATTGGGGATCACTTTAGGTAAGCAATCCTTTTTTTCTGATCCATTCATTATTCATTAACCCCGCGCCCACCCGCCCGCCCTGCCGATGCCAAGTAACCCCATGTTCAGGGCTTTAATATTCAAAGCCTTCCTTCTAATCCAGGGTGAATGCCTCCCCTCACTTCACCTCTAAGAGCTGCAGTTAAGAAAAGGGACTTCGGGAAAAAGGCCCATTTGGAATCACAGAGTTGGATAAAATAACCTCCAATGCTTTTCTCTGGGGGCACAGTGGAATGTGGCAGTGGGCTGCCACTCAGATGCCCGCATGGCTGGCATGGCCAGTCCTAATGACCTACTGACACGTTCTCTATCATTATGGGTCCAGCTGGAGCACTCCCACCTGTATGAATAATCCATATCATAACAGCCATCACAAGAATGGCTTTTTTTATGAAGCCACACAAGATTTCTGCTAAAAGAAAAAAAAATGGTGTCTCCTGCTGTCTGACTTGATACGATAAGGTTAATATGTCAGAGTCAGTTAATGATGAAGCAGAGTGACAATAGTGGATGTATTTGTTTTCCTAAAATAGCTCATCCCAACAGACCCTGAGGAGGATGTTTGTTTTATCTGAATATCAATATGATTTTGCTAGCCTGCAGGGCAGGAGGAGGAGTTAGAGGATGCACTTAACCAACTTCAGAGCTAAGCCTTTCATGATTCACCATCACACAGACTACTTTATCCCCTGTAGGGTGATTCCATGGAACACTGCAAAATACAAAGAACAAAAGAGATGTCCAGCTCCATTACCACCGCCTCCCTTTGCAGAGCTGAAGCTAACAGGATTCTACCCAATCATTCAGCCAGCCTCTTCAGCTGTCTATTCCTCAGCACCTCCGCCATGTCTCTCTCACTTACCATCCGTTCACCCCCCCCCTTCCAACGCAGTGCTTTCCCCATCATCAGCCTCAATCCACTGCCTAAATGTCTCTCTCTCTTACCATCCGTTCACCCCCCCCCTTCCAACGCAGTGCTTTCCCCATCATCAGCCTCAAACCACTGCCTAAATGTCTCTCTCCCTCTCCCCATCATCAGCCTCAATCCACTGCCTAAATGTCTCTCTCTCTCTCCCCCATCATCAGCCTCAATCCACTGCCTAAATGTCTCTCTCTCTCTCCCCCATCATCAGCCTCAATCCACTGCCTAAATGTCTCTCTCTCTCCCCCCCATCATCAGCCTCAATCCACTGCCTAAATGTCTCTCTCTCTCTCCCCCATCATCAGCCTCAATCCACTGCCTAAATGTCTCTCTCTCTCTCCCCCATCATCAGCCTCTCAATCCACTGCCTAAATGTCTCTCTCCCTCTCCCCCATCATCAACCTCTCAATCCACTGTCTGGATTCTCGCTCTCTCTTCCTCTTGTTCCCTCTCTCTCTCTCTCTCTCTCTCTCTCTCATTCCCTCTCATTCTTCCTCTCTTCTCTCTCTCTCTCATTCCCTCTCATTCTTCCTCTCGTTCTCTGTCTCTCTCTTCCCCTCGTTCTCTCTCGTTCCCGCTCACTCTTCCTCTCGTCTCTCTCGTCTCTCTCTCTCTCTCTCTCTCTCTCTCTCTCTCTCTCTCTCTCTCTCTCTCTCTCTCTCTCTCTCTCTCTCTCTCTCTCTCTCTCTCTCTCTCTCTCTCTCTCTCTCTCTCTCTCTCTCTCTCTCTCTCTCTCTCTCTCTCTCTCTCTCTCTCTCTTCCTGCCATGTGGCGTGTGCTCCCTCTCTATCTCTTTGGCTCGTGCTCCATTAATCTCTCTGTTCATCCAAGTGCAGGCAGAGCAGAACCCCCACTACTAAAAATAACCACTACAGCGGAACAGTAGTGGATAGGGGGTTGGGGGTTGGGGGTGAAGGGTAGAGGGGGACTCACACAGCTCAAATGCACAATGCTAAACCGGTTTAGCTATGATGTTAGGAGGGTTACAAAAAAAAGCCCACTTTTTAAAAAAGCACACAAGCTAGTGTCTCTTCACAGGAAATATAGTCACTCTCGCCCTACGGAAGAGCTCCAGGGTTTTATTGCCTGATATTTTCCCATTGAAAGCTTACAAGCACCTCATACTTCAGATCAGTTGTACTTGTACAAAGAGCAAGAAACAGCAATATAATTCAAACATGTAGCCTGCAGGAATTCTATAATGTCGGAGTTCTCAGTTATGAAGAAACAGAGAAAGAAGATACAGAATGAAACTCTCTGATTGGCAGGAATGAGACGACATAATTGCTTTCTTCTGTCATATTGTCTTATTCAATCTAATAGAGGGGGAATTAAGTTACTCGCACACAGTGAAATTAAGCTTTATTATCATTTTAATAATACACTATATCATGGAGGTCAATTCTATTTTATTTTAAAGGATCCATTGCAATGTGCCCTAATGAAGAACAAAACTGTCTCCATTAAAAAAACAATGAATCCACAGAATATGAAACACAAAAATGAAATTAAAGCCAAAAGGGCTCGCTCTCTTTCAGGGAGCAGCCTGTCGAGATACAGCCTGTCGAGATACAGCCTGTCGAGATACAGCCTGTCGAGATACAGCCTGTCGAGATACAGCCTGTCGAGATACAGCCTGTCGAGATACAGCCTGTCGAGATACAGCCTGTCGAGATACAGCCTGTCGAGATACAGCCTGTCGAGATACAGCCGGGCACCATGTATTCTGAACCTGAACAGAACATGAGATATTGTTATATAGCGTCTGATTATATGGAGCTGAACGGCCCTCGGCTGGCGCAAGCTAATTATCCTTCCGTTGGATTACAACATTATCCATGCTTGCTAGCTGAGCCACTGAACGCATGACATGCTGGGGAATACACGGAGAGCTTCAGTGGACATTCATGTGGGAAGAAGAAATGACTGGGGACTTGTCAACTAAAAACAAGCCGGGTCATTGCTGCAAGGAAGTGTGTGTGTACTCGTTGATATTGTAATGTGACGCTAGAAAGCTGCTCTCTCGCTGAACACTGGGCACCACACTGGGCACTCACTAATGATCTGAAGATATTCAAATAGACCCATAGTTCAAATCATGCGTTTATAAGAAATGGTAACAGTGGGGACATTTCTTCTCCACTGGGTTGCTGTCAATGCCATGTTCTCTCTGCCATTTCTACATGAAGGCCTAACAAAAAGTACTCATATCCCCATTCTTCCCCCAGTCTCTCGATAGTGGGTGAAAATAGTGCCACTTGTAAGAAAAGTCTCAGTCTCTCAATCTCACCTTGGCTACGAGATTTTATATAACCACTAATTTAGCTGTACACTCATTACTAATGGGAAATTAAAGGAAAAGTCCCAGGGAGTGCCAGGGAGAGGGTTGCTATGCCAACAAAATGTGAAGATATAGCGGGTACATCTGGCAGTCTGTCTCAATCCTGACATCTGTGCAATCAGCTTGTTTATCCAAGTACTGTGCCAAGATAATATCCTGTCTCCACAAACACTTTAGGGTTGCTGGCATTTCACTCTACCACTTTCATAGAAAAATCGTGACAGGCCAACGTTTTAGGGAAGTGACTGTGGGTGTGAATCGATGTGACAATAGCATAAACACGAAAGCAGTCCACTATATGCCCAAGTTTCTGAGGGGGGAAAAAAATAGGTCAACACAGCTAATATTCAAACAACCCGATCAAAAACGGGACTATTTTGCTGTTTTGATTTTAGGGCTACAAGACATCTGCTATTAGGTGTTTTTGTTGGGAGAGTAAATTGACTGAAGGACTCGTGCCAATGCCCCATTTCCCAGGGTAAAATCTATTGGACTAACTGTTCTTATCCTTGGAGAAAATGCATTTCACACAAACAATCATTCTAGAAGGGGTATGGTCAACAACACCGATTCGACATATAGCAGGTTAGCGCTGGAGGCAATCTACTGTAGTCACCGCATAGAAAGGCTGCATTCAGGATATTTCCTTGGAAACATCACGATTTCTTAAGCGAAAGGAATGCAATCATCGTTATGATAGACAACCAAAAGCGATAGTACACAAACTAAATGAACAATATTTGCTGTGCGACCCACCCCTACATATTTAGAAATCTGAATAGAAACCAAAAATAACATGGATTTACAGTACACGCCTTTTTAGTGAGCTACTACACACGGGGACATAATCCAACACTGGACTCAGTATCGGACAATCATATTCCAGATACTCATATTTACTCTGTGTAGCCTGCTTTATGATAATATTCAAACATATTTTGAGCGTGATTTGTTGCGGTTAATAGACTACAATAACGACAGTTCAGCGACCATTTTATCAACAAGACATCAAAGTGTTTATGATGACTGACAGTGTTCATTCCGCTTCTCCATCAGAAGACAGTCATATAATAAAACAAGAGGTAGACTCATTTTAAAAATGATGTAGGCTGTCTGGCCACCTAAGGAATACAACGAGTTTTCTGGTCAAATGAATTTGACTACAGCCAATTTAAAACACATGTAGTATTCAGCGCGTCGTTTAGGCCTATACGGCAACAATTAAGACATTTTAGAGCAGAATCAGCTACAAATGAGATGAATTGAAGAAAACCGCCCGCGGAGCAACTGGTTACCCGTGTAAATAAAAGCATTTCTCAGTAGTCTGTTTGTCACTTACCGCCAACGCACAGCAATGACATCTCTTAGCTCTGGCTATGATCGCTCCCAGATGTCTTCCACCGGCACCGATATTTCAATTCGGAGTAATGTCCGTCTCTATAGCCTGTATAAATAGGTGGATGGAGTCAGCTCCGTTTCTACGAGAAACTATTATACGTCACTGTTTTGCGACAGTAAAAAAAAATCAGATCTTTCGAGTCTTTCGTCGGGCGCTTTCCCTTTCATGTATGGATCAATTTAGGGGGTTATATTTCAACCTCAGCTCTCCGCTCCCCGACGCACAGCCATCTTGTTCAGCACCACCACTGTAAGGACAGTTCCCGAGACTTACGTCACGGTAGTGATGACGGGATGACCCAAGGATGCTCGCAACACCTGACTGTCAGGCCTCCCTGAACGTTTCGTGGTCCCGCTGAAAATCCAAAATATAGTCTACAGCATTTTCTAACCTCAGATTAGATAACTGGACCTAAGAGAGAGCATTAAACTTGTCTTCAAGCCCACTACCAAGAATGACAACGAGCAAGTAGGCCCAAGTACTACAAGCAGTAAGGTAGTGTAATGTGTAAAAAAGAACAAGAATACATTCAAGTATAATTTAGGAATCCATAGATTTATAGAATAAATTCATTCAATAGTTTACATGACATCGGAACCTTGACTGACGGTTATGTTCTGTGCCTAGAATTAAACGGCCTCTCCTTGTTCTGATCCCAAAGCTTTCAGAAACACCAACTTTTTTTCTTTCTTTTTTAAATAGGCAAGTCAGTAAAGAACAAATTCTTATTTACAATGACGGGCTACCCTGGGCAAACCCGGATGACGCTGGGCCAATCGTGCGCCGACCTATGAGCTACTAGGCATAATTTCAGGAGGCATGTTGGTTTGATCTTAATCAAGTCTAACCACAGCAAAAAAATACACTGGGAAAGGCCTCCAGCGAATAAAGTGGATCTAAACCACATCAATCTGTCAATTCAGACATTTAGTATAATGTAAAGAAACTGAGAACCCTTCAAGCTAACCACTGACAACGTTTCTAAGTGGAGCTATATCACCATCTGGTGGTGGTGAGGGGGGGGGGGGGGTCTAGAAACTAAAGGTCAGACAAGTCGTTTGTTCCGTCCAGTATAAAGTGAGGGCAGCAGGTGCAATCAGTAGCTATTGAGTCATCAAGCCATTTCAGACAACAATCAGCCATGTGTCACCATATGCTCTATGTGCGTCACGCTCATCCGGGAAATGACACACATTTACTTTTATTGGAAATTGAAATAATGATTACAAAAGGAGACAAAACTTCAATTTCAAATTCATTACAAAAAAAAACCTTCATCCAAAACTTCCCACCCCTAATGTCAATAGCATTACAAAAAACTATTCTGAAAATGTTGCTATGATCTTTTCCAGTTCATTTGGTCTCTCATTTGACACAAGTACACTTCTTCAATCTCCTTATTTCAAGTGAAGACATATGGGAAAAGGGCATGTAAACTGCTTTTCCCATGATTTTTTCCCCATAAACCATAGGAACAAGGTAAGCAGTTGACATAATGACTGTTCACAACAAACCTGAAAGGCTGACATTTGCCTCCAAAGCTGAACAAGACCGTACACATGCAGATACAGTGCCTTCAAAAAATATTCAGACCCCTGGACTTATCCACATTTTGTTAGGTTACAGCCTTATTCTAAAATGTATTAAACCTAACAAAATGTGGATAAGTCCAGGGGTCTGAATATTTTCTGAAGGCACTGTATCTGCATGTGTACGGTCTTGTTCAGCTTTGGAGGCAAATGTCAGCCTTTCCCCTCCCCTCAATCTACACAAAATACCCCATGAAGAGAATGCAAAAATAGGCTTTCAGACATTTTAGCTCATTTAAAAATAAACATCACATTTAAATAGGTATTCAGACCTTTTACTCAGTACTTTGTTGAAGCACCTTTGGCAGTGATTACAGCCTCAAGTCTTATGGGGATGATGCTACAAGCTTGGCCAACCAGTATTTGGGGAGTTTCTCCCATTCCTCTCCGTAGGCAGATCCTCTCAAGCTCTGTCAGGTTGGATGGGGAGCATTGCTGCACAGCTATTTTCAGGTCTCTCCAGAGATGTTGGATCGGGTTCAAGTCCGAGCTCTGGCTGGGCCACTCAAGGACATTCAGAAACAGGTCCTGAAGCCACTCTTGCATTGTCTTCTCTGTGTGCTTAGGGCCGTTGTCCTGTTGGAAGGTGAACCTTCGCCCCAGTCTGAGGTCCTGAGTGCTCGCTCTGGAGCAGGTTTTCATCAAGGATCTCTCTGTACTTTGCTCTGATCATCTTTCCCTCAATCCTGACTAGTCTCCCAGTCCCTGCCGCTGAAAAACATCCCCACAGCATGATGCTGCCAACACCATGCTTCACCATAGGAATGGGGTCAGGTTTCCTCCAGATGTGACACTTGGCATTCAGGCCAAAGAGTTCAATATTGTCTTTAGGCAAACTCTAAGCAGGCTGTCATGTGCCTTTTACTGAGGAGTCTGGCCACTACCATAAAGGCCTGATTCGTGGAGTGCTGCAGAGATGGTTGTCCTTCTGGAAGCTTCTCCCATCTCCAACGAGGAACTCTAGAGCAGTCAGTGACCTTATATAGACAGGTGTGCTTTTCCAAATCATGTGCAATCAATTGAATTTACCACAGGTGGACTCCATTCAAGTTTTAGAAACATTTAAAAGGATGATCAATTGAAACAGGAAAAACCAGAGCTCAATTTCAAGTCTCATAGCAAAGGGTCTGAATACATATGTAAATAAATTATCTTTAAAAAAATGTTTTTATACATTTGCAAAACAATTCTAGGAACTCACCTTGCAATTAGGGGGTGTGGGGATTGCTGAGGAATTTTCTTTATTTAATCAATTTATATATTACTCTGTATACCACAGAGTAATGCTATATAGACTGAACCTTGTGTTTTATCAGTTTGTAATTTGTCTGTTACATCAGAAAGACATCCTATCTATCCCATGACTACACTGAAGGGCACCGATATGACCTGTTGTTATACCATCCAGGATCCACATCAAGTCAGAATGGGCGTGGAGGTCCCATCATAGCTTCTCACTGAAAATAAGGGAGACAGAACAGTGTGATCATTCATAAACAACAAGGTTATGTTGTACTGTACGCATGCAGATCTAGCAAGTGTTTGAATTTGACAACGTTATATGAATGGTAATGCACAAGACTGTAGGTAATGTACACTCAGAGGTATAAATATCACCCCCCCCCAAAAAAAAATGCTAACCTCCCGTAATTTGTAATGGTGAGATTAGCACATCTTGGGTGTATGATCTTTGTGCCTCTAACTAACCATTATTCACAATTCATTCATGATTATCCGTAATCATGGTAGCATCCACATTCATGTAGAAGTGTTTGGAAACATGTTCTATTCACAATAAAAGTGACTCCAAATGGACCATACATTATTTACGATTCATTTCTATTGGGCACAACATAATCTGAAACAACCAAAGCAAACTGCAAATATGCATCCAACAAGTTTGTAGAGTTTAGTGTTTCCCCTATATACATTTAGCAGTGGTGGGCCTAATTTCCAGGATGGTAAAACATTTTCAGTGTGAAATTAAACAAAGTTTCAATAAAATCATTGAGAACTAACAACTACAAAGAATAAAAACTAGACAGTCGGGGATAGTCTAATATTGCAAAAATGTCATGGCGCACTCATTGATTTTGTTATAATGTTTGCGTCACTCAGATAACACAAGAACACAGCTAATTTGTCCAAATACTTCAAAATGGGGATATCTTCGAAATCAGGGGACTAGATACATCAAGTGCTTTCATTTCTGAACGGTTAAACAGCTATGTATGAAAATACCCTCAAATAAAAGGTGACGTTCTATACAGTCGCCTGATATGAAACATGTCATCTTAAATTCAAAATACTGGAGTATAGAGACAAATGAAACATTTCAGCTTCACTGTCCAAATAAATACATAGGAGAGTGTCTGTTCCCTGACATAACTCAATACCTCTACATCAAGGTGTTAGATAAATTCACAGGTGTGTTACCTGTCCAGGTGAGAAAGGACATCGCGAAGCTGAGTCAGCAAGGCACGGTGCTCATGAGGGTTGCTCTCCAGAGTACCACTCAGGCGACTCAGGTAAGAGTCCAGGGTACCAAGAGAGGGGGTCTCTCCTGTGCCTGCAAAGAAAACACAGTCAACTAGGGTGGACTCCAATCAAGTTGTAGAAACATCTCAAGGATGATCAATGGAAACAGGATGCACCGGAGCTCAATTTACAGTCTCAAAGCAAAAGGTCTGAATAGTTATATAAATAAAGATGTTTTTATTTGTAATAAATTTGCTAACATTTCTAAAAAACATTTCATTATGGGGTATATTGTGTAGATTGATAAGGAAAATTGTTTATTTAATCCATTTTAGAATAAGGTTGTAACGTAACAAAAATGTGGAAAAGGGAAGGGGTCTGAATACTTTCTGAATGCACTAGAAGTAATTGCAGCCAAGTCATACAAAGAGATTAGGCTGAGTATCAGGGTCAGAGATGAATGGAAGGGCCCCAGTGACAAGGTGCTGACCTGGCAGGGCCACAGTGGACAGACTGCTGACGAGGGTGTGTTTGATGGCCAGCAGGTGCCTGTGTAAGGCCTGCGTCCGGAGCTCATCCTGCCCCAGTTCAGCTTCCAGTCTCTCTTTGGCGCTGTACATGTCTGCTATGTGCTTCTGCAGCACGGCATTCTGCTCCTCAAACTCAACGTTGGCTTTGCGTAGACGCCGCAGCTCTGCTTCCCGGGCTGGGAACAGAGAAACAATCATTAGTAAGGAAACAGTTAGTACTTTCTTCACTGAAACAGTGTTTGTCCCAGAGACCCTCCTCTGCCTGTCTCTTACCCTTGTTCTGGTCCAGGAACTCCTCTGTGAATATTGGAACATCAAATCTGTTGGACAGGTAGTCTGAACCCTAGAGGACATAGATTTTTAAAAATCAACCCTTTAACACACTGAACAAAAGCAGTCTTTTTAAAAATGACTGGAACAAACTACAAAACTCTCTGAAAGTGGAAACACTTATCTCCCTCACTAGCTTTAAGCACCAGCTATCAGAGCAGCTCACAGATTACTGCACCTGTACATAGCCCATCTATAATTCAGCCCAAACAACTACCTCTTCCCCTACTGTATTTATTTAGCTCCTTTGCACCCCATTATTTCTATTTCTACTTTGCACATTCTTCCACTGCAAATCTACCATTCCCGTGTTTTACTTGCTATATTTTATTTACTTTGCCACCATGGCCTGTTTTTGTCTTTACCTCCCTTATCTCACCTCATTTGCTCACATTGTATATAGACTTGTTTCTACTGTATTATTGACTGCATGTTTGCTTTACTCCATGTGTAACACTGTGTTGTTGCATGTGTCGAACTGCTTTGCTTTATCTTGGCCAGGTCGCAATTGTAAATGAGAACTTGTTCTCAACTTGCCTACCTGCTTAAATAAAGATGAAATATATATATTTTTTTGACATAACACATTCAGAAACACAACATAAGCAAATAATGTAAGGCAAGAGCATACCTTCAGAGCAGCTGATCCAGAACTGTTGGCATTGATAATGACAGATGGAGACTCCTCTGAAAAACAACACCAAGAAAACATTATATACAATGCTCAAAGAAAACAAATGAACGAAAGACAGATTTTTTTAAAAACAACCGTTTTTACCACCCTGTCAAATGGATAAAATAGGAGCTGTGTGTGCAACAACCCTCAGTTAATACAATGTGTCACAACTCTCACCTCTCTTGACCTTCTTGTCCTGGATCTTGGCACTGGTGATCTGATAGGCCTCACTCTGTTGGTATTCTCTCAGCTCCCGGGCATACTGCAGCTTTTCTCGCTCCGCCTCATCCAGGAAGCGCTGTCAGGTCAGCACACAAAAAAACTTTAGTCCACTCCAGATGTAACAGTATTACTTCTGTCACTCTCCTTGCCCCAACCTGGACTTGAACCAGGCATCCTCTGCACACGTCGACAACAGTCACCCATGAACAATCATTACAAGAGGAACAACTACTTCTAAGTCTCAGAGTGAGCAACGTCATTGACTGAACGCTACTAGCATGCACCGCTAACTTGCTAGCCAGTTCACATCGGTTACACTCGCCCCCTTTGACCTCCCTCCTCCACCGCAACCCCAGCAGCTGGACAGAGCACAACTGAGTGACCCGGAGAAACAGCATCAATGTAACCAACGTCATGTGCGCTACTCACAGTATATCTTACTCCACATAACAGGCTAGAAACAGTTATGCTCGGCTTACAGACACACGTGACTGCCCTCCTTGACAACAGTTTGAGCTGTACAAAAGTTACAAATTGGATAGCTCCATTGGCAACATTTTAAACTCTCTGTGGAGTGAGCTTACAGTACATTCTTAACTCCATTAGACACACACAGAAGAGATCTCAATCTTCCAATCCCAGGCTTCTCCTCAAGAAACATGATAGCCTGTAGTTTTTAAATGAGGCCTACCTGGGCTTATCAAACAGACCATATCGTGGCACGCCTATACCTATTTATATAACTACAACTACGCATAAATCTACTGAATGCACTGCCACTAAATACAAACCTGGGGAAAATAATTGGTAATTTTTCATACATTCTACATTTCCCTAGCAAAGCCTGCAGGTACCTGTTTGTCATTAGGTGCTAAGCAGCTCCACTCTGCACCCAACCTCTTGGTAATTTCTGGAAAGGGCAGGTCAGGGTACTTGGCACGGATCTGCTCTCGTCGTTCATTCAGAAAGCGCACATATCCAGTCACTGGTGCCTTGGGACCGTTGGGCAAAACCTTCTTTCTCTTCTTACCCTTTGGCCAACCCCTCTTCTTCACAGGCTGTACAGAAAGAGAACGGATATGCTATCCAGGATGAAAAGATAAAACGATAACCATGTCAAAGTGTGCATCAAGAGTCGGGAAACATAGCATAACATCATCATAACAACACTCTTGTCCCATTTAAGCTAGATCAGTTTATAGAATGGTAGTAACATGTTGGAAAGGATTGGATAACCAAACCGTGGGTAGTCTGTATACACAGCCAGTAATTGTACAGAATTGAGTGCTATTCATGTCAGTATGTACAGGTCCTTTCCCCTTCTCTTGCCTCTTCGTGTGCTGCATCAGAGGACGGCATGCCTCTTGGTGGTGGTCCATCATTCTGCTCCTGCTTCACACCTCCCATGATATCCTTATCCCAGTGAATGATATGCAAGTGGGATACATAGGATTAGAAAGACACTAGTACTTTATACTCAACCATTTTCATCTGACACGCTCAATGAGTATGAGAGACAGGGACTATCACATATGTTTGTCATTATACATATTTGCTAGCTAGTTAGCTAACGTTACAGGACAGAGAGTAGTATGTAAAAGCGAAAACTGTCGTCTGCAATCCTCTTTCCAGCTGTTCGGGCATGATCATGACACGTTTCTGATAAACTGACGTTAGTGTTCGCTCTGATAAAGCGAGCTAATGTAATGTTAACTAGCTAGCTAAATAAATAGTTGGCTAGCAAACATCGATGGGACGGACAACGGGAAAACGGTCAGTACAGTAGGGTAATACACTTACTGAACATGACGTAAAATGCGTCAGAGATGTGATTAAATATGCCAAAAGGAACATTTATCTGACAATAATACTAATTGTAATATAGCTACATTTTAATGTCATTCTCTAACTAGCCTAGCTAATATTGTATTACTTACCCCAAAGGTGTTATATTATATTGACAAGACAGTCAGTGACCGCTCTAACAATGGAAATACATGTCCTCAAAGATGGAAGGCAGGCGGGAGGAGGCGAAATCAGTTGGAACATTCTAGCCAATAAGAGGGCAGATACGCGTGTGATCAACGTGCACAACCCCCTCAGTCGGTGCAACTCCGATAAAAGTAGTTTTTTCCCCAAAAGTTGCCGGAATGCCACGCTCGTTCACTTATATCAGTGCATTCGTAACAAACTAACCATTGCTAAACTTCAATTCGATCAAATAAGTCTCACGTCGCAAATGAGCGATTACATTTTTTGTTGACCAAATTCGACACTCGTTGACCTCCATACAAAACTCCTCACTTTGTAGGCTTATTGTCGTGGACAGATTTTGGGCGGAGTAAACCGTCTTGCTTTGCCTCTTCCTCTCTGCTTTACCCCGTATTTTGGGCCAATGACTGTATTGGGCCTCTCAGTCTAAGGTCAGGAAGAGCGCCTTCTCATAGCTGATTGGCTGACACAATAACTAGTTAATTCTAACTTTGTAATGAGGTTTTAGATGGTTACTGTAACATTATTTTTTACACTTCAGTAAAGTGTTTCGGATTGGTTCATATTTGCTGAGTGAATCATATTTCTGCTCTCATTTTGGCATGTGTTTTGATAATGTACTCTTTCTTGGTTCTAAAGTGATATTACAACAATACTATTCGGCCTATCCCTGGGAGATTGTTTTTCTTCGAGGCTAATCATCCTCAGTTATAAGTAATTGGACATAAGATCTCTGTGATTAGTTTTACTTTTACTCCCAAATATACAGCAATAGCCTATCCCATCTCATTATATTGGGTAAGTAAAATCATATATCCTATACTGTTTAGAACAGTAGTTCAAACGTGCACATTTGGAAACTTAGATATAGACCGTCTCTATGAAGAATGTAAGATTGATGGTATTTGTAGGAGTTGAGAACAGGTAGGCTAATACAAAACACATCTTAAAATGTCTGAATTCAGAAAGAAAATGTATCGACTAGGCCTCATCAATGGAGAGGAGAATAATTTTAATTCAATTTGAACTGAATACATATTTATCTGCTAGGTCTAGGTCTAAGTAACATGGCCTACATTATTTCATATTTGTATACCCGTGCATCAAAAAAGTAAGCCTGCAGTTTTGAATTAATAAATACTAGCTCCATGGTTGAGGAATATAATAGCTCATCATAAGCTCATTGATGTTAATTTGTCTAATAAATTATAGCAAATTAATATGATGACACCATGATACATATGCAGCCTTTAGTATTATTGGCTGCTATTGAGTGTCCAGACAATTTAGGCCACCTTCGTCCTCAGTCTCCAGCCTCATGTGAGGTTCACTCATTCCGCCTGTGTTTCTGGGTATGCGCTGTTGTGCTTGTTTATCTCAGCAGCAAACCCTGCAGTGTTCTCCATCCAAAATGGCTGCGGAGGAGGAGAGCAATAGCAGAGCTCCATGTCTCAATTTCTCCAGTCCCGGACCGCTGGGTAATGCTCAGCCGAGCAACAACGCCCATTCATCGCCCGCTACAAATGAGGGGTCAGCGGGTGCAACTGGAGGGGCACCACGGACAGTGGGACACTCAAACCCTCAACCAGGCCCTGACCGTGGCGGTGGCACCGATGTCAGAGTAGAGCATTCCCCGAATAGGCAACACACTACGCCACAGTCAGCGGGTCAGAGTGCCACGGCTGCCCGGGCACCGACAGTCGCAGGAGGAGCTGCGACAAACATGACAGCATCCTCCGTGGAGTCCCCGAACATTCCATCCTCACTTCCCAGTAGCCCTGCATCTGCGGCCGTATTGGTTTATCGGGAGCCAGTGTACAATTGGCAGGCCACAAAAAACACCGTGAAAGAAAGGTTTGCGTTTCTGTTCAACAACGAGGTGCTGAGTGACGTGCATTTTCTGGTGGGGAAGGGAATGGGAGTGCAGCGGATACCAGCACACAGGTAAGCGATGCATGATTGTTAAAATATGCCTATTTCATATTTGCTTGTTTACAAATCATTACATCTTTGCCTATTCATGCTTATGTATTCGAATCACCGCCAGTAGAATACATGCCCCAATATAAATGTTCTGCAGTGCCGAGGATGACCGTTGTGTTATATTGGGTGAGGTCGAGTGTAGGCTAGGCTTCATCTGTTTCTAGTGATATATCCATGATATGCGCATGACCATTGTATGTTGGCAAATCATTGTGGTGTGTACGTACATGAATACACCTCCTGGGCTAACAACTGACCAGGAAGACTACAGTTATAAACACAAATTATCCAATACATGGATATATCCCTCCTAATAAACACGACCCCCTTTTTCTCGGCAGATTTGCCCTTGCCGTAGGAAGTGCAGTATTCGATGCCATGTTCAATGGCGGTATGGCCACCACCTCTACTGAGATCGAGCTGCCTGACGTGGAGCCGGCTGCATTCCTTGCCCTGCTCAAGTAAGATTATAGAGAAGACCTGTCTGGCACACCCATTTGACTGTAAAGTAGCAACTACCCAGTTGAATCATTTTGATGTCTTTAAGAATGAGCCAATTTAGGGGGTCTGTTTGTATCTTCAAGGTTAAATTCTGAATGTAGTGAAAATGCCTTTTTTTTTTACTTAACATATATCAAAAGGTATTGACATTTTAATGCCTTCAGATTGATACTGTAACTACACTACGAGGTATGTATGGGTTGTCTGACTGTCCAAACTGTTGCAAATCCAGGTTCCTGTACTCAGATGAGGTGCAGATAGGACCCGAGACTGTGATGACCACTCTGTACACAGCCAAGAAGTATGCAGTGCCGGCCCTAGAGGCCCACTGTGTGGAGTTCCTCAAGAAGAATCTGCGTGCTGACAATGCCTTCATGTTGCTCACTCAGGTAGCTAACTAGCTCACTGTTGCACGTCTGCTTGTAATGTAAGGCCAAATCCCAAATGAATATCTCTATTTCCCTATACAGTGACATGGGATATAGGTTGTCATTGAGCGATTCCATGCCAGCATGGCCCAATAATATTTGTTGTGTATTAGATTGTTCAGGCAATTCTCACATATGAACTTAATTGGGAGGAAGACTGTTTAATATGCTTTTTACATTTGTAACACAACCATTATTTTATTTGAAAATCATGATGAAAGTGGTAATTTTAGGCACTTTTTGGACACCTACTCATTGCAGGGTTTTTCTTTATTTTAAAATATGTTCTACATTGTAGAATAATGGTGAAGACATCAAAACTATGAAATCATGTACCGTATTTGCTGGACTATTAAGCGCACCTGAATATAAACCGTACCCACTGAATTATTTAAAAAATCTGCACATGTCTATAAGCCGCAGGTGCCTACCGGTACATTGAAACAAATGAACTTGGTCACTATCTTCCTCCTCCTGTGCACTGAAACCACTGAAGTCATCTCCTTCGGTGTCGGAGTTGAATAGCCTCAGAATTGCTTCATCCGATGTTGGATCGTTTTCATTGTCGCTCTCGTCACTTTCATCCGGAGGCAAATACCCCGCTGAGCTCATGCTGCCCCTTCAACACGCAGCAGTCCAGCCTTTCGAAAATCGTTGATGATAGTGGATTTTTTGACAATGCTCCACGCTGTCAGGACCCACTGGCAGACTTGACCATAAGTTGCTCTTCGCATGCAGCCCGTTTTAGTGAAGGATTTCTCCCCACTTGTCATCCAAGACTCCCACTGAACAAGGAGCGCCACCTTAAATGCACGATTTACACTGATGTTGAGTGGCTGCAAATACTTTGGGCCATCTGCTTTTCTTCCCTCTGAAAGCCTTTTGTCTTTTTGCACTGAGTCAGTTCCTCACGCTGCTGTTTCCAACGTCTTATCATCGACTCATTAAGGCCAAGCTCCCGTGCAGCAGCTCTCTTTCCTTTTCCAACAGCCAGATTGATCGCCTTCAACTTGAAAGCTGCATCATATGCATTTCTCCTTGTCTTTGCCATGATGAGGGTGACAAAAATACTACCGTAATCAGAATGATGGGAAGTTTGAGCGCGCTCGATTTTACGTCACATTGTGACAGTGCTCAGTTTTTTGGCGGCATGAATCTTGTGAAAGTGGGAAAAATCCATAAATTAGCAGCGTCATTGTATAAACCGCGAGGTTCAAAGCGTGGGAATAAAGTAGCGGCTTATAGTCCAGCAATTACGGTAGTAACCCCCCAAAAAATGCAAAATATATTTGAGATTTGAGATTCTTCAAAGTAGCAACCCGTAGGCCTTTAAAAAGAATGATAGGGGTGATCAGCTTAATATTGCGGAAAGATTGTTGCTTCCATCAATGTAATTGTCTGCATCATTTCCAATCCCCCATATATTTTTGGGGTATATACAGTGGGGCAAAAAAGTATTTAGTCAGCCACCAATTGTGCAAGTTCTCCCACTTAAAAAGATGATAGAGGCCTGTAATTTTCATAATAGGTACACTTCAACTATGACGGACAAAATGAGAAAAAAAATCCAGAAAATCACATTGTAGGATTTTTAATGAATTTATTTGCAAATTATAGTGGAAAATAAGTATTTGGTCACCTACAAACAAGCAAGATTTCTGGCTCTCACAGACCTGTAACTTCTTCTTCAAGAGGCCTCCACTCGTTACCTGTATTAATGGCACCTGTTTGAACTTGTTATCAGTATAAAAGACACCTGTCCACAACCTTAAACAGTCACACTCCAAACTCCACTATGGCCAAGACCAAAGAGTTGTCAAAGGACACCAGAAACAAATTGTAGACCTGCACCAGGCTGGGAAGACTGAATCTGCAATAGGTAAGCAGCTTGGTTTGAAGAAATCAACTGTGGGAGCAATTATTAGGAAATGGAAGACATACAAGACCACTGATAATCTCCCTCGATCTGGGGCTCCACGCAAGATCTCACCCCGTGGGGTCAAAATGATCACAAGAACGGTGAGCAAAAATCCCAGAACCACACAGGGGGGACCTAGTGAATGACCTGCAGAGAGCTGGGACCAAAGAGCTGGTAACAAAGCCTACCATCAGTAACACACTACGCCGCCAGGGACTCCAAAGAACACCATACCTACTGTGAAGCATGGGGTTGAAAACATCATGCTTTGGGGCTGTTTTTCGGCAAAGGGACCAGGACGACTGATCCGTTTTAAAGGAAATAATGAATGGGGCCATGTATCGTGAGATTTTGAGTGAAAAGCTCCTTCCATCAGTAAGGGCATTGAAGATGAAACGTGGCTGGGTCTTTCAGCATGACAATGATCCCAAACACACCGCCCGGGCAACGAAGGAGTGGCTTCGTAAGAAGCATTTCAAGGTCCTGGAGTGGCCTAGCCAGTCTCCAGATCTCAACCACATAGAAAATCTTTGGAGGGAGTTGAAAGTCCGTGTTGCCCGGCAACAGCCCCAAAACATCACTGCTCTAGAGGAGATCTGCATGGAGGAATGGGCCAAAATACCAGCAACAGTGTGTGAAAACCTTGTGAAGACTTACAGAAAACGTTTGACCTCTGTCATTGCCAACAAAGGGTATATAACAAAGTATTGAGATTAACTTTTATTGACCAAATAGTTATTTCCCACCATAATTTGCAAGTAAATTCATTAAAAAAATCCTACAATGTGATTTTCTGGAGAAAAAAAAAATCATTCTAATTTTGTCTGTCATAGTTGACGTGTACCTATGATGAAAATTACAGGCCTCTCACATCTTTTTAAGTGGGAGAACTTGCAATCGGTGGCTGACTAAATACTTTTTTTCCCCCACTGTATACACAGATACCTATATAGACATACATACTTTTTCTTTTTTGAATATACCTTTATTATTCCCCGCAAACCCTACCACCCTTCCCCCAATCGGAATAAACAATAACACTTAGGCTTCTACCTTCAGTTTATACATCTTATACACATTTTACAGACACCCATCTATTTTACAATAGTTCAATTTTGTTTGTTTTTAGTCCTTCCTCTATTTCTGATGTCCATCCAGTTTGATTTCTATTTGTAACTTTGCTATTTCACAACATTTCTGAACCTATATACACATTTTACAGACCCCATATGTTTTACATTGGTTCTTGTTATTAGTCCCACCAGTCAGCTCCATTCATCCCCTCCCATCTATCTCTTAACACCATACATTTTGGATTTCTATTTGCCATATATTTTTCAACTGTGCTGTGATGCTTCACAGAAGTACTGAACTTTTCTATTTTCATAGCTTCTGCAGATTGTAAATTAAAGAAACATTTTTGCTAAAATAATTATTATATTATTGATTGATTGACACTGGCTTTTCAAATCACCCGGTATTGCTATCTGCAGCATTAGTTCTAGGCAAAAGTTGCAATTCTTCAGCCATTCCTGGACCTGTGACCAAAAACGAGCTACATATGGACAATACCAAAATAAATTATCTAATGACTGCCTCCTCACAGCAAAATCTGCAGAGCTGGGAATATTGTATCCCCCATATATATATATATATATATAACATTATATTGGTTGCAATAATTTTGTATAGTAATTTAAATGGAAAAATGTTGACTCCGGCGTTTGTTTTGCGTATCAATTCATAAACCATGTGCCATGGAATGGGTACATCAAAAATCTCTTCCCAACTATTTTGCAATTCGTATGGCACAGCTGTCAGTTTTTCGGTCCTTAAAGGAAATTGATGTGTTTTTATCTCACACTTTTCTTTAACCATTTATGTTGTTTAACGGAGAGCTGACATACAAGTTCCTTACTTTTTTCCCCTTCTACTTGCCTCTTCCATTTTTGTGGTAATGCTGCAATTAGTTGGTTGTAATGTTGGGTAGAGCAGACATTCCCATATGTCTGTGTTATTTGCATGTGTGACAACTCCACCAGTCCTATTTATACCTTTAAAAAAAAAATTTAATTATTTTTTTAATCAATTAGTTTATTTGAGTTTAACCATAATATTTGTTGTATTATTTGTTCTGTCTTTTCATGTGGATTAAACTGAAATTGCAACCAACGTTCTAAGGCTTGTTTAAAAAATAACTATATTTTGGAGATTATTTCCTTTTCAAACAACCGAAGGTGAGCAGTTATAATCTGAATAAAGGGAAAAAGACCATTCTTGAACATGGGGTGAGACATTCCTACCAATTTACTAGAGAACCAGTTTGGATTTAAGTATGACTGATGCCTGTAGTGAGAGGTCTAATGCTTTAATATTTACTCATTTCTGTTCTCCGAATTCATATTCATTATATAAGTAGGCCCTTTTAATTTAGTCTGGCTTGCCGTTCCAAATAAAATTGAATATTTTTTGTTCATATAATTTAAAAAGCAGGTCACTAGGTGTAGGCAAAACCATGAGCAAATAGGTAAATTGTGATATGACTAAAGAGTTAATCGGGGTGATTTTTTTCACAAATAGACTGGTATTTTCCTTTCTATGGTAGCAAGATCTTATCTATTTTTGATAACATTCTATAAAAATGTATTGGAGTGAGAATGTCTTTCTTTTGGGATTTCTATACCGAGCCACCCTTTGCCTTGACATTTTTGCACACTCTTGGCATTCTCTTAACCAGCTTCATGGGGTAGTTACCTGGAATATTTCATTTAACCTTGTTAATTTGTGGAATTTCTTTCCTTCTTAAGCCATTCCATTGTGTTGTGACAAGGTAGGGATGGTATACAGAAGATAGCCCTGTTTGGTAAAAGACCAAGTCCATATTATGGCAAGAACAGCTCAAATAAGCAAAGAGAACAACAGTCCATCATTACTTTAAGACAGGAAGATCAGTCTATCGGGCAAATTTCAAGAATTTTTAACATTTCTTCAAGTGCTGTCGCAAAAACCATCAGGCGCTATGATGAAACTGGCTCTCATGAGGACCACCATAGGAATGTAAGATCCAGAGTTACCTCTGCTGCAGAGGATAAGTTCATTAGTTACCAGCCTCAGAAATTGCACCCCAAATAAATGCTTCACAGAGTTCAAGTAACAGACACATCTCAACATAAACTGTTCAGAGACTTTGTGAATGAGGCCTTCATGGTCAAATTGCAAAGAAACCACTACTAAAGGACAACAATAAGATAAAGAAACTTGCTTTGGCCAAGAAATACGAGCAATGGACATTAGACCAGTGGAATGTTCTGTCCTTTGGTCTGATGAGTCCAAATTTGAGATGTTTGGTTCCAACCGCCATGTCTTCGTGAGACGCAGAGTAGGTGAATGGATGATCTCCGCATGCGTGGTTCCCACCGTGAAGCATGGAGATGGTATGGGGGTGCTTTGCTGGTGACCCTGTCTGTGATTTATTTAGAATTCAAGGCACACTTAACCAGCATGGCTACCATAGAATTCTGCAGCGATACGCCATCCCATCTGGTTTGCGCTTAGTGGGACGATAATTTGTTTTTCAACAGGACAATGACCCAAAACACACCTCCAGACTGTGTAAGGGCTATTTTACCAAGAAGGAGAGTGATGGAGTGCTGCATCAGATGACCTGGCCTCCACAATCACCTGACCTCAACCCATGAGTTGGACCGCAGAGTGAAGGAAAAGCAGCCAACAAGTGCTTAGCATATATGGGAACCCCTTCAAGATTGTTGGAAAAGCATTCCAAGTGAAGCTGGTTGAGAAAATGCAGAGCGCATGCAAAGCTGTCATCAAGGCAGCTCAAGTCATCAAGGTGACTACTTTAAATAAAAGCAGCTCAAGTCATCAAGGTGACTACTTTAAATAAAAGCAGCTCAAGTCATCAAGGTGACTACTTTAAATAAAGGCAGCTCAAGTCATCAAGGTGACTACTTTAAATAAAGGCAGCTCAAGTCATCAAGGTGACTACTTTAAATAAAAGCAGCTCAAGTCATCAAGGTGACTACTTTAAATAAAAGCAGCTCAAGTCATCAAGGTGACTACTTTAAATAAAAGCAGCTCAAGTCATCAAGGTGACTACTTTAAATAAAGGCAGCTCAAGTCATCAAGGTGACTACTTTAAATAAAGGCAGCTCAAGTCATCAAGGTGACTACTTTAAATAAAGGCAGCTCAAGTCATCAAGGTGACTACTTTAAATAAAGGCAGCTCAAGTCATCAAGGTGACTACTTTAAATAAAGGCAGCTCAAGTCATCAAGGTGACTACTTTAAATAAAAGCAGCTCAAGTCATCAAGGTGACTACTTTAAATAAAAGCAGCTCAAGTCATCAAGGTGGCTACTTTAAATAAAGGCAGCTCAAGTCATCAAGGTGGCTACTTTAAATAACCTCAAAGAAAACACATTTTGATAGAACACATTTTTGTTGGTATCTACATGATTTCATAGTTTTGATGTCTTCACTATTATTCCACAATGTAGTCCACAATGTAGTCCAATGTGTCCAACCTTTTTACTGGTTCTGTACATGTCCCCTTGTATGACTCAATGATCAATGAACCTTACATGATACAGACAACACCTTGGTGTCATTATAAGGCTAATATAGTGTGCTCTAACATAGGGAGGTATGCGTTCATGGAATCGCCCCATAGGCTAGGATGTGATTTTGGGTGTTATTGGAAATGCAGACGATGTAATAACATGGTTATTACCAATGATAAGACTGAAAACCCAGTGTTTCTAGCTTGTCGCGAGGTATGGATATTAGAATAGAGCAAGCGGTTGATCACAGTATGATCGCTGCCAGCTGTTTGCTAACACGGGTTGTTTGTTTCAGGCGCGGCTCTTTGACGAACCTCAGCTGGCCAGCCTCTGTCTGGAGAACATCGACAAGAACACTGTGGATGCACTCGCTGCTGAGGGCTTCACTGATATTGATCTAGGTGAAGTAAATTATGCTGCCTCTGTCTGTCTGTCAGTCACACACAATAAGGAATGGGGCATAGGGGATTGTCTTCAGACAAAGGACACGTTCTGAGCATGATGTGAGATCTTGTCTCCTGTAGACACGCTGGTGGCGGTGCTGGAGAGGGACACTCTGGGGGTGCGGGAGGTACGTCTGTTTGGGGCTGCGGTGCGCTGGGCGGAGGCAGAAACCCAGAGGCAGCAGTACCAATCCACTCCGGAGAACAAGCGCAAAGTGCTGGGCAAAGCCCTGGTCCTTATCCGCTTCCCTCTCATGACCATTGAGGAATTTGCTGCAGGTAGCTCACACCACTGTGGTTATTTTCTGTCTTACGTCGTGACACCATCTGTCTATTGACAACAAAGTTACACGCTATGAAAGGCACTAACCATTCAGTAGCCACATACTTGGCAACCAGACCCAGTGGAGATGAGCTAAACCGAACCGGGAAATGTAATCCCTTTTCCATATTGGGATTTGAGTATTTTGTGTGTATGTACGTATATATATGCCTGCATTTCTACTTGATAGGTCCAGCCCAGTCTGGTATTCTTAGTGACCAGGAGGTGGTGAGCCTGTTCCTTCACTTCACGGTGAACCCCAAGCCTCACGTGGAGTTCATCGACCGGCCTCGCTGCTGCCTGCGGGGGAAGGAGTGCAGCATCACACGCTTCGGACAGGTGGAGAGCCGCTGGGGCTACAGCGGGACCAGTGACTGTATCCGGTTAGTACACATACACCAATGACTACATACAGACAGTGGCTGACTTGGGCAGGAGCTCATCGGAGCTGAGTACCGGCACCTCAAATGTTCTACTGTTTGAGCTCCTGTTCCTCTTGTTCGAATATTAGCTCAAAAGTATTGTGGAGCTCCTGCACCTAGATAAAAACAGTACCAACGCCCAAATTGAGTACCGGTCTCTATTTCAGACCAAGTCGAGCACTGCATACAAAGTATCTCAATTCAGTAAAGGTTTACCTTCTATATCCTTTTCTGCCTTTGCTAGGTTTTCAGTGAATCGGAGGATATTTGTGGTTGGATTTGGCCTCTATGGTTCGATA
This sequence comes from Oncorhynchus gorbuscha, assembly GCF_021184085.1. Lineage (NCBI taxonomy): Eukaryota > Metazoa > Chordata > Actinopteri > Salmoniformes > Salmonidae > Oncorhynchus > Oncorhynchus gorbuscha. Next base: position 38,233,738 of record NC_060187.1, read on the forward strand.
CATGGTCCTACAGACTACCAAGTCAATATACAGGTAAAGAGGAATAACATATACTAGTTACAGTGGGTGCTGCGTAGAAAACATACTTGGGTAGTTAATGTTACTGTAAAAGAAACTTTGTTATGATTTACCTGGGTATATAAAGGTAAAAGTGAAGTTTGACCGTTGGTCTCCCTTTTCAAGGTCATTCACACAGACAGCAACACTGTCCTGGGTCAGAACGACACAGGCTTCAGCTGCGACGGTTCCTCCAACACATTCCGGGTCATGTTTAAGGAACCAGTGGAGATCCTGCCCAGTGTCAACTACATCGCGTGTGCCACCCTCAAGGTACAGCAGAAGATGATAATTTCATCTACCACCACCATTTACATAACTTTATTTTTTTTATACAAAAAATGCTGTACATTGTAACCGCTCAGTTTTGAAGTACATATTGAATACAATAAGTAAGCATACAGCTATACCACAATTATCCATGTCTTTCAGGGACCAGACTCGCACTATGGCACCAAAGGAATGCGTAAAGTGACCCACGAAGCCCCTGCCACCGGCACCAAGACCTGCTTCACCTTCTGCTATGCTGCAGGAAACAACAACGGCACTTCAGTAGAGGACGGACAGATCCCTGAGGTCATCTTCTACACATAATGAATCTCCTCTGACCTCCCAACCAAGGACTGTGGGTCCCAAATGACACCTTATTGCCCATATAGTGCAAAGTAATACTTCAGGCAATAGTACAGCGCCTCTATTCCTCATTAGTCTTTACTACTACACTTCAAAGGGTTGTCCTCTAAAGCTGGTTTCCACTAATTGGTCTTTTGACCAATCAGATCATCGTGATTGTTCAAACGAGTAAGTAGTGGAATATATCAGAATTGTGTAAAATCAGCCTACGAATGGTAAGCTGACATGGTAAATCTAACCAGGATCTGGTTGTTACAAACTTCTGATATTCATGTTGGATCTTTGTGCATACAGTATTGAATGGGTAATTGTTTTGAAAGTGGACTTTAGTTCAGTGTTTCCACCAATAAGCACTTTTGTATCCCTGGATAAGCACACCTGATTCAACTAATCAAGCCCCTGAGTTGAGGTGAGTTTCTGTCGAGGGCTACAACAATGTGTTAGGGATACCCAAGGACTGGAGTTGGGAAACGCTGCTTTAGTGGTTGTGTCCATCTTTCCTGTCTAGACTGATGTGAAGGAAATGTAATGTCAGGTAATTAACAGATGAGAAATCTGGGGGAAAGTGTCTCCAAATGGTTGCTAGGTTTAATCATAACCGCTTCCAATGGCTGTGTGTAGAATTGTGAAAGCGCAGAAATTGAATTACTTTTTCAATTGATAAAATTATTTAGTTGCACTGATGCACTTTGACAGGAAACTGACAATTAAACCCTGCCTGCAAGTTCACTACATTATAAAATGGAGTAATCCCTGAAATAAATTGAAATTCAATACATTTCAGGAACTGTTGGCCTACCTGGTGAATCAAACATGTTACTACCAGTAGTGAACCAAAATTGGAATGAAAATGAACAATTGTCATTTAATGTATGGTGAATTGAAATTCAGAAGTGGAGTTTACCACTGCTTTACAGTTAGCTTAGACCTGTAAATAGTAAAATAAGCAAGGGTCTTGTTATGGGTGCCATTCTGTGGAGCCGTAGTGCCAGGAAGGCATGTTTCCAGTCTCATTTTTCATGCAAGTTTGAGAGAAATTTGTACATACTCAATTGCATGCTTGCGAAATGCTACATAAGTTGAACCTTTCTTGTCTAGGTATGTATACCGCCTGCGTGGCAGGAGGCAATTGCCTAAGGTGCCCATAAAATGGTACCAAACAATGCAATCTCAAATTAAAAACACAAGTCTGGCTAATGTACATTGTAAATAAAATGTTCAGATTAAACAAGTCAATACAATGGGTTTGCCAAAGCATGCATGTTAAGGATGTCAGGTCCACTAACAGGCTTTAAAGATGGACTAAGCTGTGTTAGGCATTTTCAGAACCACTTCAATTTGAAATGAGGGACAGGGCATGTTGTATGAACAACGTCCAATAAAATGAGCAAACTACTATATGAAACGTTAATATTGATCTAGTTGTTTCACTGGCGTGTTACCTGTAAGGACGAACTTCCCCCACCCTTTCCCAATGAAAGGCCAACCACAAGTTTATTTTCCATTTTTAATATGGTTTACAATTCATAAATTCTTGACAAGGTCTTGACTATTCTTTTGGCAAATGTTAGTGCTCATGGTGATCTGTACAGTCCTGTTCCTCAGTATTGGAAGGGGGTGGAAATGAGGCAGGGGAATGAGAGGGTAGCCTTTTACAATTTGTCCAGGTAGTTGTCCAATGCAGGAATGCCCTCCTTGAGCCCCTTACGTTTACGGGTGTCAGCCACAATCTGAGAGATTTTGGTGGTAGAGTCCTGTGGATCTCCCTGGAGGATCTGCCAGTGATCAAACACACACTGGGGGAAGGCTTGGCCACCAGTGTTGGAACGCAAGTCAGCTGTGAAACCTGGAGCAAGAACACAGGTATTAAGCATACAAGGTTTTACACATACAGAAGGGCTGCAGATTTCCTACAACAGGGAATCATTTAGCCCCGGTAAATGCATATGTGAAGAAGGTCAAAGTGGACAGCAGTTGGTGAGTTGCTCACCGAAAGACTCGTTGACAGGTAGGTAAGCCTTGACGATGAACATGGGCGTCCCCATGACCTGGGACTCCTCGAACACGTGACCGCGCTTCCGGTTCAACACACCGTAGATGCCTCCTACCACCTGCTCAGGACACTGCAGGGAAAAACGAGGTTAACATTGAAAACTATGGTTAATGCCAACAGGTATGCATGCAAAAGCTGTGCAGTTCAAGGTTCTAGAATTGTAGCATTTTCTAGGCAACTTCCATTAGCCTCTAGTTGCAAGCTCATTTGTACATTCAGGTCTCAGATATTGTGGTTTATGGGTTTATCCATCACTTGTTCAGCGTGGTGCATGATTTCTCATCATAGACCTTTCCCTTATTGAAATTAAATATTCAACAGGCATTGTGAATTGTAAGCCTACCTGAATCTCCACCAGGTAGACAGGCTCCATGAGTCTTGGCTGGGCTGTAAGTTGGCAGGCATACAGCACTCGGCGGGCTGTGGGAATGATCTGGCCACCACCACGGTGGATCGCATCTGTGTGGAGGGTCACGTCATGGACGTCAAAGCGGACAGCACGCATGTTCTCCTCACACAGGGCACCCTGGAAACAAAATATTTAAGATATTGAATAAAGTACTTTAGGTTGCGTGACAAATGAACATCCTCACTTTGAAAACTACCCCTTTTGTTTTCCGCAAAACACAATATAATGCTGCATCTTTGAAAATTGGTATGCTGTTTTAAAGCCACAGAAATTCTGCCTAAGGAAAAACTACATCCATAAATATTGCGCACCTCCTTAACGGCCCACTGGAAGCCGGCCACCACGCTGTCCTTGATCTCATTCAGGTACTGGACTCCCTTGGTCACGTCCATCAGCAGGTTGGGGCCGGTACCATCAGGGCCGAAGCACCAGATCTTACGGGCCTCAGACACATCCCACTCGTACTTGTCGGCCAGGAAACGGGCACGGATCTTCAGCTCTTGTCTGGCGCTGACGTCGCCCTTCTCGATGTCCTCAGCCAGGCCGTCAGGGAAGGGACGGGCCTTCATGTACAGACGGTTGTGTTTGTTTGGGGACTTGGATAGGCACATCTGGTCAGACTCCTCTGACACAGTCTCTCTGTAGGAAACCACCGGGTCTGATTTCTGAAGGGGAGAGGGATGTTTATTAAATACTGCCTGTACTGCGACACCATTGTAGAAGGAATCATGTAGAGGCATGGAGGACTAGTGTACCTTCAGTGGAATGCAGGCATGGTCCTCCTCCAGATCCTTCAGGCAGATCTCCAGATGCAGCTCGCCAGCTCCAGCGATGATGTGCTCTCCAGACTCCTCGATGATACACTGCACCATGGGGTCAGACTTGGCCAGACGCTTCAGGCCCTCCACCAGCTTGGGCAGATCAGCAGGGTTCTTGGCCTCGACAGCTACTCTCACCACAGGGCTGACGCTGAACTTCATCACCCTCATGTTATGGGCCTGCTCAAAGGTAGTGATGGTACCGGTCTTCACCAGGTACTGGTCCACTCCAACCAGCCCAACAATGTTCCCGCATGGCACGTCCTCGATAGGTTCAATGTAACGTCCCATCATCAGAATGGTCCTAATGAGGAAAGGGAAAGTCAGTCAATAGATCAATACTGGGCAAGAGTTTATACAGCATCTACGATGTTAGTCTTGAATGCGCCTTGGGCACACTGCATGGTCACAAATGACTTACATGTCCTTCATAGATTGCGCAAGACAAACAAAGTATGGCCATTTGAAGTGTACCAACCTCTGAATTGGTTTGAGGTAGAGGTCCTCCTTCTTTCCAGGGGTGAAGTTTGGTCCCATAATGCGCACCTTCTGGCCAGAGGACACGCAGCCGGAGAAGACACGGCCAAAGGCGTAGAAGCGACCCTTGTCGGTGGTGGGCACCATCTTGGAGATGTACATCATCAAAGGAGCCTTGGGGTCACAGTTCTTGATACCTAAGGTGAAACTGTTGGGTTAACATAAACCGGTATACAGTACCTTCCATTTCTCCAAATTAAGGAAATGAGACCGAGGCAGTAGTCTTACCCATGGCAGCTTCATCGTCACCAGGTCCTTCATAAAGCAGCTCACAGCGGTACTTCTGGGCGGTGACGGGGGAGGGCAGGTGGATGGTGATCATCTGGAGCAGGGCCTCTCCGGCTGGCAGCCAGCGACGCATCACAGCCTTCAGCAGGGGCTTCCCCTCCTTCTCCTTGTCCTCATTGTCCAGCTTGATGTCCAGCTTCTCAATCAGCTTGGCCGTCTCCTCTTTCTTGAAGTTCATGACGGCATCGAAAACCTATAACAGAAACAGCAGTAAAACTTAATGGGTGGACAACAAAATACAGATGAGATCATATGGGGAGAGGTAACTATAGCCTTCACCATGCATGTCAGACGGAAGCTTATCATCACTGGACAATCAGGTCAAAGTGAAGAATGTTTATGTCATCACTTATATGCATAAAGTTCTAAACAGCTTTCCTGGTCAGATACACACCAGAAATGTATCTTTCACCTGACCAAACTGAAAACATTGTGAAAGTCATGTCCCCACTCACCTTGAAGATGGGGTCCAGCACAAGCTGAGAAAACGTACGCGGGAGCTTCTTTCCATCAGGTCCGGTGGCCGACTTGCTGAACTTGCCAGTGGCAGGGTCAAAAAACCTGCAGTGGAAGAAAGTCTCACCATTTAGCTACACGGCAAACGTGACATGTACCAGACAATCTTAATCAGTAGCCAGTTCTGGAAAATGTGGCAGCTGACTACAAGGTGGACAGTAAGTAGTCCTCACCTTTCACCCCACAGCTTCTTCATCATGTCCTCCACCTTCTTGCAGCGCTCTGCTGGTCCTAGTTGGGCATCACCCTTGGCAGCAAACTTCATCACGTACATCTCAGCAAACTGCTTCAGGGTGAAGGCCCATCCGTGAAGTCCGGACCCAAAGCCAACAGTTCCAATGACTGGGTCAATCTGTGAAACAATAGTCATTAGCGTGACTGCACCTTTGATTCACTACGTGGGTCGGGCTGATACCAAGCAGCTAGTATTCTATTTACAGAGAAATGCTTTCAATATTCATGCAAACTGCAGTGTTGCCATTGGGTGTAAAACAGAACTGGAATAATGACAACTTCACAAGTGATATTAAACCATTTCTGGCAATTCACTACACAGCCAAAACAAGTTGCTTACCATGATGGCGCCCATGGGACCACCCTCATCCTCTCCGTAGGTGGCGATGATGACGTTCACATTCTCCACGATGCGCTGGAAGGTCTGGAACAGATCCTCTGGCTCCAGCTGCAGCTCCAGCAGGGCCCGGTCCATCTTATTCATCATCAGCACAGGCTTGATACGCTCTGCAATGGCCTGCCTGAGCACAGTCTCGGTCTGCACACACACACCTGGGCATGGAAGGACAAGAGCAAATAGTGAGTTCGGAAAATGTTGAAAACAAATGGATTGGTTTGTTTGGTTGACTGGCTCCTTCTCCTTTTTGTAATATACCTCATAATCACGGAACCTAGCATCAATATGACATCCTGTATGACAGATGTCTGAAAACAAAGAAATACTTGTTCACAAATTATAGAACACGCCATATGTTTTTCTATTACAGAAATCAAAGCATAATTGTGTCAGATATAACTAGGGCGCTAGTCCGCTTTCTTACCTGACACGCAGTCCACAACAACCAGGGCCCCGTCAGTGACACGGAGAGCGGCTGTGACCTCAGAGGAAAAGTCAACGTGGCCCGGAGAGTCAATCAGATTGATGAGAAACCCAACACCATCTTTGCACTGCTTGATGAAGGCCATGTCGTTCTCCGAGAGCTCGTAGTACATTGAGATGGCGCTGCAGGGAAGGACATTGTTCTTAGTCTACAATAGTAGGAAGCATCACTCCTACTTCAAATCAAATTTTATTTGTCACATACACATGGTTAGCAGATTATAATGCGAGTGTAGCGAAATGCTTGTGGCCAGTCAGGGAAAATGTGCACCATTACCCTAGTGGACACTCACGTTGACTTGATGGTAATGCAGCGCTCCTGCTCGTCTTTTCGTGTGTCGGTGAAGCGGGTCTCTCCGGCGCGGGAACCTGCGATGATACCAGCCTTCGACACCAGCGAGTCTGTCAGGGTGGACTTACCATGGTCGACGTGCGCAATCACAGACATGTTACGGATGTTGGACTTCTTGTCCATGATGGCACGGATTTGGTCTACGGTAAAGTTCACCTATGGGAAAATGGTTTATTAGTCTAGTCTCCCTTGTCCTTCCACATCGTTAAAAAGGTATAAGTCCCAAATATTGAGTAGTATAACCAGCCTTGAGTTTCACTATAGTACCCCCCCCCCCTCCACGTGACCATAAGGACATCAAAACTCTTCTAGATTTGGGAACTTAATATATTATACTGTAATAATGTAGCTAGGAGGTGTAACAAAGGTATAATTGCTAATTCTCGTTATAAACTGTGGAATGCACAACACAGTACAAATATGGCAGATGTGGGCGGCAGCGTAGCCTAGTGGTTAGAGCGTTGGACTAGTAACCGGAAGGTTGCAAGTAAAATCCCCGAGCTGACACGGTACAAATCTGTCATTCTGCCCCTGAACAGGCAGTTAACCCACTGTTCCTAGGCCGTCATTGAAAATAAGAATTTGTTCTTAACTGACTTGCCTAGTAAAAAAAAGGTAAAAAAAAAAAAAAAAAAAAAAAAGGCACTGAAAGCTGATGCAATTGAATTGACAATGCGGACCTGGCAGGCAAACAATCATGAGCGTGCTCGCCCGTTAGCCGACAAGACTTTATTAAGCCGGCGTCATGCTTTTAGTATTTTAATGCCAGGCTATCAAAAACTGCCAAACTGAGGTAAATCGTGGTGCATACAGGATGGCATTGAGTCCAAGGTCGGACATTTGACTAGAAAACGCTATGCAACCTGACAAAAGTACTGTAAAGCAAAGTGCTTGCAAAGTTAGGCCTCGATGCAGTTAACAAATATATAAGTCAGCTAGCTAACTACACCTGCATTTAATAACACAGAGTAGGTAGTGCACTAACTAGATAACGTTAAAACATCAGCTGTTCCGTCACTGCAAACAGCAGACTTCAATTCGATCACAACCATCATGATCAAGACAAGCGCTCAGACAGCGCAGCCTGGCCGAATAGGCCACGTGTACAGCTAGTTACGACCGTCGGTCAACATACCGTTAACCGGTTAACTAATGAGTTAACACCGACACCGTTTACGTATGGGACAAATAACTTTAACGTAACTAAAAGATAATTAGGACAATTCGACGTGGCCAATATTGCAATGTAAGCTACATGACAATCGACCGCCAAGAGAACAATACCAGACTGGCCGGCATGGCATCGACACGTAGTTAGATGCTAGAAGCTAACTGGAAGCTAACTGGAAGGGCAGGTACAGGTGGTCTCTTTGACATGGTATGATTTTAATTTTGGTTTCGGCACTGCTGTGCGGGAAGAGGTTTGTTCATCAATTTTTTTGTAAAAAATATATGAAATGGGTGCCATATTGTTCCAAACCCAAGTCACCGCATACGATCATCCTAGTTTCAACAATCTATATACTTAAAAGTCATACACTGAAGAAGCAGATACCACGATCACACTATTCCCCAAAATAAACTAACTAGCTAACTCACCATTTTGACGGATGGTTGTGGATTCGCTTAATGGAAACGAAGACACACGATATGACACTGCCCACCTCACGAGGGCATAGGCAGGGAAGAGACTGGGTTACGTCAACAGGAACGGTTTTATACTGCTGGCGTGCTTCGTGACGACGTACCGTGACACGCTCTGTACAAAGCGAGGTACTTTGGCTTTTTGAGACAACTTCTCTGCTTAACATTTGTAGCTAGCATTTTACGCTGGTGGGCCTACAAGCTTTGACGAAATATTTATACTGCTACGAAATTAGGCCGAATCAACAGCCAGACATCAAGCAAAGAGTAATCGCTTGTGCGCCACACCTAGGTGCAAAAATAGACTCCTGACTGTTGTACACATCCGCTTTTCTTCTTCGATGAGGTTTGACGGTGGTCGGCATCCAATAAATGTTGCATTACCTCCGCCTACTAGACTGGAGTATATAACTCCCTTATACTTTGCTTGAAAAAAAATAAGTGAACAAATATCCTACCATCTAACACTCACTAACAAATCAAATAAGAATAGAGCAGGGTGGTGTTTTATTTATCTTTCACATTTATTTAGTCCTACTTCAGGCCAACACCTTGAAAGGACAGGACACCACCACTCATAAGCTTGACACCTGTAACAACGTAATGTATTCGGCATAAAAGCTTGTAGAGGATAACTTATATATCCTAACATCACCTTGGGCCCCCTGAGTGGCTCTCCGGTCTAAGGCACTGCATCTCAGTGCAAGAGGCATCACTGCATTCCCTGGTTTGAATCCAGGTTGCATCACATCCGGCCGTGATTGGGAGTCCCATAGGGCGGCACACAATTGGCCGGGGTAGGCCGTCATTGTAAATAAGAATTAGTTCTTAACTGACTTACCTAGTTAAATGTTTTTGTATTTTTATGTATCACACTCTGTAGCTCTTCTGTAACTCCTCCTCTGCCACCAGCACAAATTTCTGCAACTTACATTCTATACCTGCAGGACAGTTGATAACCATTGCAATAAATGCTAAAAATCCAATCTTACTGAAACATATTGACTTATCCCTTTGTATTGGTACAGATCGACTACTCACACCACTCCTCTCAGGATCCCCCACCCTTGAACCATCTTCCTGTACTTTCTTCACTGCCTCAGCATATGACACCTTCTGCACTACTCTAACCCTTGAAACCTCAACTTGCCTCTCTCGCTCTGACATTTCTGATCCTCAGCCCCATGGGCACCTCTACAAGTAACACATACCACTACTTTCCCCAATGCTACACATTCCTTTGTCTCATGCCCTTCTGTGCACTTCTCACACTTAGAAACCTCCCTCCTACACACTGCTGCTACATCCCCATAAGCTTGACACCTGTAACACCATAATGTATTCGGCATAAAAGCTTGTACAGGATAATTTATAGATCCTAACATCCCTTTGTTGGGCAAGACTCAACATCAAAACAACGACTCTTCTGATTCACCACCCTCTCATCACCCTGTCTGCGTCGCACCAAACGACAGCATCACAAACACCGGGAATCTTCTCCTTCAGTTGGTCAACTTCACATTTAACCCTACCCCAGTAATCACTCCTTTCAATGGCACCCTTTTCTTGAGAGCAAAACAATTCATATCTCTTGCCCCCATTCGTTTAACGCGGAGTACCTGCTCCTTCTGACCAGCAAAAACACAAAGAATTCACACAAGACCACTTCTGGTTACCCTCACCGATTCCACAGCACCCTACTCTGTTTTCACCCACCCTGAAACCACACATGGATCAGCCACAGACCCATCTTCATCCAGACCTTCATTGCAAGCTTCGGGCTCCAAGAACTTCAACACACCTACCAGCTCCGATAATTCACATTCATTCACTTCCATTTCTCCTCCTGTCTTCAACTCACTCTGCTTACACTTTCTACCATTCTTCTTTAATTAACAAACCATCTCCCTTTTTCCCTCCATTTTTAGCCGACTCAAGCCCACCCTCTTCCTCCCTCTCTCTCTCTCTTAGACCTCCTCTGCCTCTCTTTTTCCCTCCTTTCCTCCTCAGTGTTCCAAATATATGTCTCCTTATGATAATACTGCACTTCTCCTGACATGCATCTTGTTCTTGCCTTCTCAAGGGACGCCATTTAACCGGTTGCCACAATCTCTGTACAATCAGCATGATCCCCTCGGGATGTAGTGCTCAACAGTGCATCCCACTTCTAAAGCAGCTGCTTCATCTTGATGTTCTCTATCTGGTGTCCTTGGGACATTCCGGATGTCCACATCCGCTCTTACCCGACCTGACCTGACTTGGTAGGCCAGATATTACATTCTTCTTCTTCTTCTTCTTCTTTAAAGTTTTATGACCAACTACACCTATTGGTGTATTGCGTATTCCTTGAAATGCCAAAAAATCCCAGAGTCCCCAAAAACGCTCAGCCGCACTCACAATAATGCCTATTTTCTCCTATTTCCTCTCCTTTTGCATTGACAACCAAAGTAAGAAACGCTACAAAGCACACATTCTTAACATGCAACATGTCAGGATCCCTCTGTTGACAATGAATATCATTTTGTGCCTCTACTCCTACTACCACAACATCTTAAACTTCACACCTTTGTTCCACTGTTCTCAACGCCTCTGGATAGGAGACATGCTGGACAGCCCTTATTCTTTCCACCTCTGTCTCCTTCACTGGAACAGGACACTTCAGAAATTTGGCTGCATGTTCACCACCACAATTGCAGCATTTAGGCTCAGCCGGCATATAATACCCCTCCCATCTCAATACACTTGACACGTGACCAAATCATTTACATTTATCACACTGTATGGGTTTGGGCACAAAGGCTCTCCCAGGGAATCTCATGTAACCCAAATACACGTAAAAAGGAAGAGACTCTTCATCAAAAAAGCAGTAGAATGGATGGAGTGGGCTTCCTTTGCATTTGCTTCTAGCGCCACCCCAAAGATAACCCCCTTGGTATGCGCCCTGCTTCGAAGATCCACACGACGCATTCCATTCTGACATCGTCTTGAGACACGGAGCACTCACCTTCTGTTCCATAGAGACACACAGAAAGCAAAATAAGCCCACTTCTCGTTATTCTCTGCGACGCCACCTCATCCAACACATCCACAATTTTAATAGAGACTTCAAACAGATCTCCCACGTAACAACATCGATCGAAAACCCTTACCATTTTGTTATGGATTCAGTGTATTCACTCAAATTCGCATACCACCCCAACAGGTCCACAGAGGACGCAATCTCAATTACACTTCATACTTCCCTCTCCCACCTCCAAAAGGGGAAATAACTGTGATAATTCTGTTCATAGACTACAGCTCAGTGTTCAACACCATAGTCTCCTCCAAACTCATTACCAAGCTGGGGATCCTGGGACTGAACTCCTGTCTCTATAACTGGACTTCCTAACGGGACTGCCCCAGGTGGTGAGGGTAGGCAACAACACCTCCACCACGCTGACCCTCAATAGGGGGTCCCTCAATGGTGTGTGCTTAGTCCCCTCTTGTACTCCTTATTCACCCTCAACTGCGTGATCACGCACAACTCCAACACCATCATCAAGTTTGTTGACAACATGAAGGTGGTAGGCCTGATCACCGACGGCGATGAGACAGCCTACAGGGAGGAGGTCAGAGACTTGACAGTGTGGGGCCATGACAACAACCTCTCCTTCAACATCAGTAAGACCAAGGAGCTGATCGTGGACAACAGGAGAAAGAGGGGAGAGCACACCCCCATATTCACATCAACAGGGCTGAAGTGGAGCGGGTTGAGAGCTTCAAGTTCCTTGGCGTCCACACCACTAAGGACTAAACAGGGTCCACACACACCATCACAGTTATGAAGAGGGCATGACAGCACCTCCTCCCCCTCAGGAGGCTGAAAAGATTTGGTATGGGCCCTCGGATCCTCAAGTTCTACAGCTACGCCATCGAGAGAGTCTTGACTGGCTGCATCACTGCTTGGTATGGCAAATGCACTACCCTGGACCGCAAAACGCTACATTGGGTGGTGCGGACAGCCCAGTATATCACTGTGGCTGAGCTCCCTGACTCTATGCACTCACAAGACTATATATACTGTACACACACACTCACACACTGACATTCTCACACAATTCAGTCCCATTCAAAATCCAATTTTTCCTAACTATTAAACCTAACCCTAACCCGTACTCTTACCCTAACCCGTACTCTTACCCTAACCTTAACCTTAACCCTAACCTTAACCCAAAAACCTAACCCTAACCCTAACCCTAACCCATACTCTTACTCTTACCCTAACCTTAACCTTAACCCTAACCTTAACCCCAAAACCTAACCTTAACCCTAACCCAACCCGTACTCTTACTCTTACCCTAACCCTAACCCTAACCTTAACCCAAAAACCTAACCCTAACCCTAACCCGTACTCTTACTCTTACCCTAACCTTAACCTTAACCCTAACCTTAACTTAAAAACCTAACCCTAACCCTAACCCTAACCCAACCTGTACTCTTACTCTTACCCTAACCTTAACCTTAACCCTAACCTTAACCCAAAAACCTAACCCTAACCCTAAATCTAACCCTAAAACTAACCCTAGCTCCTAACCCTTAACATAATTCTAACCTTAACCCCAGTTGGTCAAAAATATGGTCCCCACAAGAATAGAACACACACACACACACACACACACACACACACACACACACACACACACACACACACACACACACACACACACACACACACACACACACACACACACACACACACACACACACACACACACAGGGGAAAAAACATCACAACATTCACTGAGAATAGATTACATACACTAAGTACACAAAATATTAAGAACATGACAAGGACAGACCAGATGAATACAAATGAAAGCTATGATCCCTTATTGATGTCTCTTGTTAAATCCACTTCAATCAGTGTAGATGAAGGGGAGAAGATTTGTAATCCTTTAGACAATTGAGACATAGATTGTGTATGTGTGCCATTCAGAGGGTGAATGGGCAGGACAATAGATTTAAGTGCCTTTGAACATGGTATGGTAGTAGGTGCCAGGTTCACCGGTTTGTATCAAGAACTGCAATGCTACTGGATTTTTCATGCTCAACAGTTTCCTCTGTGTCTCAAGAATGGTCCACCACCCAAAGGACATCCAGCCAACTTGACACAACTGTGGGAAGCTTTGGAGTCAACATGGGCCAGCATCCCTGTGGAATGCTTCCGACACCTAATACAGTCCATGCCCAGACGAACTGAGGCTGTTCTGGCGGCAGTTCCATACTACTTGTCAGACATAGAGAACTGATACTTTATACACATTGTTGGGTTTAGATGGGTGTGGGGTGTCCGTGGGTGGGTTTTGACAATTTCTTTGGGTTCCTCATGTCTCACTCATTGTTAGAAATAAGTTTGGTCCAAATCGGATGTTAGGTACTATAATTACTGAATATTATCGTATGAATTAATGAATGAATGGAACAGCCCACTCATCATATGCTGCTGCTACTCAGTTCTTTTATTTTACTCTTATTATGATCTATCCTGATGCCTAGTCACTTTACCCTGCCTTCATGTACATATATACCTCAGATACCTTATTGTGATCTATCCTGATGCCTAGGTACTTTACCCTGCCTTCATGTACATATCTACCTCAGATACCTTATTATGATCTATCCTGATGCCTAGGTACTTTACCCTGCCTTCATGTACATATCTACCTCAGATACCTTATTATGATCAATCCTGATGCCTAGTCACTTTACTCTGCCTTCATGTACATATCTACCTCAGATACCTTATTATGATCTATCCTGATGCCTAGTCACTTTACTCTGCCTTCATGTACATATCTACCTCAGATACCTTATTATGATCTATCCTGATGCCTAGTCACTTTACCCTGCCTTCATGTACATATCTACCTCAGATACCTTATTGTGATCTATCCTGATGCCTAGGTACTTTACCCTGCCTTCATGTACATATCTACCTCAGATGCCTTATTATGATCTATCCTGATGCCTAGGTACTTTACCCTGCCTTCATGTACATATCTACCCCAGATACCTTATTATGATCTATCCTGATGCCTAGTCACTTTACCCTGCCTTCATGTACATATCTACCTCAGATACCTTATTATGATCTATCCTGATGCCTAGTCACTTTACCCTGCCTTCATGTACATTATACATTTTTGCAGCTCTGCATCTTTGGGAAGGGCTCGTAAGCAAGCATTTTAGTGTTAAGTCTACACTAGTTGTATTCGGTGCATGAGACAAATACAATTTATTTTGAGTGTTCCTTTTAGAAGTATAACGTATACCCATAGAAAATGCACTTTTACAGGTGCGTTTACACAGGCAGCACAATTCTGATCTTTGTATTTCTCACTAATTGGTCTGTTGACAAATAACATCAGATCTTTTAACGGCAGCTCTTTTTCAGAGCCGATCTGATTGATCGACTGACCAATTAGTGAAAAAAAGATCAGAATTGGGATACCTGTGTAAACGCAGCCTATTTTAGGCTAGATGGACAGTTCACCTCAAATAAAAGTTGGACTGCATTTTTGCCATTCCTCAAAAACCCTACAAAATAAAACATATTCCTGATTTCTTTCAACTCATTTGGCCTCAATCACATAGAAAACAAAAAACATGTTGTGCATATCTTTCCCATTAATTCTGGATTGAGACCAGCATATCAGGGTAGCTGTAATGCAGTGGTTAAGGACTTGTAAGTAAGCATTTCACTGTAAGGTCTACACCTGTTGTATTCGGGAGCATGTGACAAATAGAATTTGATTTGATTTGGAAAAGGGAAGCGATAGATTAGAGTACACAATTTGAATTTGGTGATTTATCCCATGTAAAGTGAAAGCTATGGAACATTTGATTTCAAACCATTTATTGTTATTATTGCATGACTGCCAGTTGCCACGTCACTTTGTCAAGTCTTCCAGCAGGTGGTGCCTCTGCGAAGGGTTCAGACCTCTTTCTGCATCATTATAGTGTTTCCACCGCATTCTAACTCTCTGTCTATGAAGTGCCGTACAATCTCTCTACCGGGTCTGTGCTGTTACGTAAGGTATTATCTAATGATAGTACTTTAAGACATGGATTTATATAACAGAATGTCCTGTTCCATACCCAAAAGCCCATTACAGAGAAAAGTGTCATATTTCATATTGTTAGAGCTGTTTTTAGCATCATGACATAGTTTTAAATCACTTTTACGACTCCTTAGACTTCTAGATTTGAATCAATAGGTCTAAAGTCAGACAAACGTTTGAATATTTCAATATTTACTTTCACTGAGATAAAGACATCTGGTTAATATGAAGGAACGTGCTTTATGCTGCTATTCAAAACATTGAATGTGATTGAAATCCCACAATGTGTATTGGACTCCCACTGACTGAGCGAGGAGTTGAACGCAGACTGATTATGATTGTGCAAAGACCATTTTTTAAGCCCAAGATTCACACTCACAGTTGCTTTACTTTCATTCAAATATTATTCAGACCAAACACACGCTCAAGGTTATTTTTCATGATCTCTATTTAGGCTCCATTCACATTGTCATTCAGTCCTTCACATCCAGCCAATTGAACACCCACTTGCTTTTGACTCACACTCACAGTTGCTTTTGACTCACACTCACAGTTGCTTTTGACTCACACTCACAGTTGCTTTTGACTCACACTCACAGTTGCTTTTGACTCACACTCACAGTTGCTTTTGACTCACACTCACAGTTGCTTTTGACTCACACTTGCAGTTGCTTTTGACTCACACTCGCAGTTGCTTTTGACTCACACTCGCAGTTGCTTTTGACTCACACTTGCAGTTGCTTTTGACTCACACTCGCAGTTGCTTTTGACTCACACTCGCAGTTGCTTTTGACTCACACTCACAGTTGCTTTTGACTCACACTTGCAGATGCTTCTGACTCACAGTTATTTGTGTCAACATTTTAAGATGTCTAAATATTTTTGGGGATGTATGCTTTAAACAGACAACATGTGAACATTTGCTTGTAGGCCATATCCATAAGGGTAATCCCAAAGCCACAGAGCCTGAGAGTAGTGATAAATGTTTTTTTCCTTCTGTTGTAATAATGTACAAGCGCAACTCGCAGGCTAAGAACAGGGTTTTACTCTTTGGACCCATTCCCCATCAGATAGAGGAGCAATAATGATAACGTAATCCTGCCACAATATAAAGACCATCATAGTTATTGGCAGTCATCCTGTTGCAAACTGAACTGAAGACACAGCTAGCAGGACGGAGACAGACGAAAGGAAAGAGTAACAGATATTTGAAATGATACAGTGAGCTAGGAGATTAGGGAGAGAGAAAAAGGGTCAGGCTTTTTGGACATAATAGAACAGTTAGAAGTTGACAACTGAGAAGTTCACTACTCATAATTTCATGTATAACTGTCTATGAGAAAAATGAATAAATGGTGGATAGCTTCACTGCTGTGTGTGCTTTATGACCATATTCAGGGCATTCAGAAGTATTCACACCTGTCACGTAGAGTAGTCCAGAAGGCTAAAAATCAAATCAAATCAAATGTTATTTGTCACATACACATGGTTAGCAGATGTTAATGCGAGTGTAGCGAAATGCTTGTGCTTCTAGTTCCGACAATGCAGTGATAACCAACAAGTAATCTAACTAACAATTCCAAAATTACTGTCTTATACACAGTGTAAGGGGATAAGGAACATGTACATAAGGATATATGAATGAGTGATGGTACAGAGCAGCATACAGTAGATGGTATCGAGTACAGTATATACATATGAGATGAGTGTGTAGACAAAGTAAACAAAGTGGCATAGTTAAAGTGGCTAGTGATACATGTGTTACACAAGGATGCAGTCGATGATGTAGAGTACAGTATATACATATGCATATGAGATGAATAATGTAGGGTAAGTAACATTATATAAGGTAGCATTGTTTAAAGTGGCTAGTGATATATTTACATCATTTCCCATCAATTCCCATTATTAAAATGGCTGGAGTTGGGTCAGTGTCAATGACAGTGTGTTGGCAGCAGCCACTCAATGTTAGTGGTGGCTGTTTAACAGTCTGATGGCCTTGAGATAGAAGCTGTTTTTCAGTCTCTCGGTCCCAGCTTTGATGCACCTGTACTGACCTCGCCTTCTGGATGATAGCGGGGTGAACAGGCAGTGGTTCGGGTGGTTGATGTCCTTGATGATCTTTATGGCCTTCCTGTAACAACGGGTGGTGTAGGTGTCCTGGAGGGCAGGTAGTTTGCCCCGGTGATGCGTTGTGCAGTCCTCACTACCCTCTGGAGAGCCTTACGGTTGAGGGCGGAGCAGTTGCCGTACCAGGCGGTGATACAGCCCGCCAGGATGCTCTCGATTGTGCATCTGTAGAAGTTTGTGAGTGCTTTTGGTGACAAGCCGAATTTCTTCAGCCTCCTGAGGTTGAATAGGCGCTGCTGCGCCTTCTTCACGACGCTGTCAGTGTGAGTGGACCAATTCAGTTTGTCTGTGATGTGTATGCCGAGGAACTAAAAACTAGCTACCCTCTCCACTACTGTTCCATCGATGTGGATAGGGGGTGTTCCCTCTGCTGTTTCCTGAAGTCCACAATCATCTCCTTAGTTTTGTTGACGTTGAGTGTGAGGTTATTTTCCTGACACCACACTCCGAGGGCCCTCACCTCCTCCCTGTAGGCCGTCTCGTCGTTGTTGGTAATCAAGCCTACCACTGTTGTGTCGTCCGCAAACTTGATGATTGAGTTGGAGGCGTGCGTGGCCACGCAGTCGTGGGTGAACAGGGAGTACAGGAGAGGGCTCAGAACGCACCCTTGTGGGGCCCCCGTGTTGAGGATCAGCGGGGAGGAGATGTTGTTGCCTACCCTCACCACCTGGGGGCGGCCCGTCAGGAAGTCCAGTACCCAGTTGCACAGGGCGGGGTCGAGACCCAGGGTCTCGAGCTTGAAGGGTACTATGGTGTTGAATGCCGAGCTGTAGTCGATGAACAGCATTCTCACATAGGTATTCCTCTTGTCCAGGTGGGTTAGGGCAGTGTGCAGTGTGGTTGAGATTGCATCGTCTGTGGACCTATTTGGGCGGTAAGCAAATTGGAGTGGGTCTAGGGTGTCAGGTAGGGTGGAGGTGGTATGGTCCTTGACTAGTCTCTCAAAGCACTTCATGATGACGGAAGTGAGTGCTACGGGGCGGTAGTCGTTTAGCTCAGTTACCTTAGCTTTCTTGGGAACAGGAACAATGGTGGCCCTCTTGAAGCATGTGGGAACAGCAGACTGGTATAGGGATTGATTGAATATGTCCGTAAACACACCGGCCAGCTGGTCTGCGCATGCTCTGAGGGCGCGGCTGGGGATGCCGTCTGGGCCTGCAGCCTTGCGAGGGTTAACACGTTTAAATGTCTTACTCACCTCGGCTGCAGTGAAGGAGAGACTGCATGTTTCCGTTGCAGGCCGTGTCAGTGGCACTGTATTGTCCTCAAAGCGGGCAAAAAAGTTATTTAGTCTGCCTGGGAGCAAGACATCCTGGTCCGTGACTGGGCTGGATTTCATCTTGTAGTCCGTGATTGACTGTGGCTAAACTGGATAACCTAACCTCTATCAAAATAAAAAGATGGCGGAACCGCAAAAGTTCTTCTGTGCAAAGGTGTTTATTTACAAGTGATTCCGGAACAAAAGAACAACAGTACTGCCATCAACGTCTACCTTATGGGACAGCTTAAAAACAATGCTGCCCCATCCACAGCTCAGTCCAAAACAAAAAACCTCCCCATGACTGAAAGAGAGGCTCCTTTTGTAGGGCTAGCCCCTCCCCTCAGAACAATTAACCCTAATTAATTAATCAATTAACAATACAAACCTACCTTTTCCATGAACTAAACATACTAAAGGATATACATTGCAACACGGTTTTAAACAATATCACAACATAACATTTACAACATTACCTCACTACTGACAATATCTTTCAATATGCCCATATGCATTACTGAGCCATTTGGGACAGGCACTATAAAGCCAACCCAATTCCCTTAGCTCGGGTCCTTTTCCAGCATACCTGGAAGCTACAGAGATGGAGAGAGAGGAACAGAACAAACAAACAATGCGCTCATCCACAACATTGATAAGTATAATAATTATTGTATCTCTCAAATATGAACACTGACAGGTGTGAAATGCATGCACCAAGACAGAAGTTAATTTGTGTGTCGACCCACATTGTTAACTTATCTTATAATGGCGCAGGGAGGAGTGAAGAATATGTGTGTGCGTTAAAGAACCAAATGCTGCCCGCGGCCAGTGACGGACTTCTACGTCACATTACCTTCCTCCTCTCCTGAAGCGACCATGTACGGGAGCCTTGATAGGTAGTCCGCAGTAACGTTCTCTTTTCCTGCCTTGTGACGGACACAGAACCTGAAGGGCTGGAGCTCCAGATACCACCTGGTCACACGAGAATTCCGGTCCTTCATGGTCTGGATCCAGGTCAGTGCTCTGTGGTCCGTGTGCAGGTCAAATTCCCTCCCAAGAAGGTAGTAACGGAGGCTATCTAGGGCCCACTTTATAGCCAGGCACTCCTTTTCGATTGTAGAATACCTGGTTTCCCTGGGCAACAGCTTCCGACTCAGGTACAGCACAGGAAGCTCTTCTCTTGGCTCCCCTTGGGCCAGTACAGCTCCAATTCCTACAGCCGAAGCGTCCACCTGCACGAGAAATCTCTTCTGAAAATCAGGGGTCTGGAGAACAGGGAATGAGCACAGGCGGTTTTTCAGTGTCATGAAGGCTTCCTCACACTCCTCAGTCCACTTCACAGGGTTGCTGGCCCCCTTCGAAGTGAGGTTGGTCAGAGGGACAGCGATGGTCGAAAACTGTGGAATGAATCTCCGGTACCACCCTGCCAGACCTAGGAAGGACTTCACCTGTTTCTTGGTTCTGGGTTGAGGGCTATTCCTGATGGACTCCACTTTCTCCACCTGAGGCCGAACTTCACCCTTACCCAGCTGGTAACCCAGGTACTTTGTCTCCTGTTTCGCCCACTCACACTTCAGGAGGTTAAGCGTGAGGCCTGCTTCATGAATCTTCCCCAGGACTCTGCTAAGATGCTGTATGTGCTCCTCCCAGGAGTGGCTGTAGATCACCACGTCGTCCAAGTAAGCAGCACAGTAATCGTCACAGTCCTGGAGGACCTTGTCCATCAGCCTCTGGAAAGTCGCAGGGGCCCCATGAAGGCCAAACGGCATGACCTTGAACTGGAACAGGCCCATTGGCGTCCGGAATGCAGTGTAGGCCTTGGATTGTTCATCCAGGGGCACCTGCCAGTACCCTTTGCAGAGATCCAATGTGGTGATGTAATGAGCTCTACCTATTCTCTCCAGTAAGTCGTCAATGCGGGGCATGGGATAGGCATCAAACTGGGAGATGGCATTCACCTTACGGAAGTCCATGCAGACGCGCAAAGAGCCATCCTTCTTTGGGACAATGACAATAGGGCTGCTCCATTCACTTGAAGATGGCTCGACAACATTCATCTCTATCATGGTGTGGACCTCTTCCTTGAGGGCTACCACCAGCCTCTCAGGCACACGGTAAGGATGCTGGCGGACAGGGTTCTGGCCAGGTTTCAAACGAATGACGTGTTCTAGGACTTTGGTTCTTCCTGGTCTCTGACTGAAGAGGGCCGGATACTTGCCAAACAGCTGCTTCAGCTCATCTTGCTTGTCTTCTTCCAGGTGAGCCAGTATGACTTCTGCTCGTTCTTTCCATGCCTCTGTGACCCCATCCGACTCATCCTCTTCTACTCTGCGGACCAGAAAGGACTTTCCTTTGGAGAGTTCCTCTCTCCTCCCAGGCCTTGAGAAGGTTCACATGGTAGATTTGCTTTTTCTTACCCTTGTCCGGGTGCAGCACCTCGTAGGTCACTGGGCCCATCTTCCTCCCGATTAGGTACGGTCCTTGCCATTGCGCAAGGAGCTTGCTGGTAGACGAGGGAAGGAGGAGCAGGACTTTCTGTCCTGGCTCATACTTTCTGTGGCGAGCGTGCTGGTCATAGCCTCTCTTCTGGGCCTTCTGGGCTTGCTGAAGGTTTGCTCTAGCTTCCTCTCGGTACCGTTCCAACCTGTCTCGCATCTGGAGGACATACTGGACAATCCCCTGTCCTGAGGTAGCTACTGGGGAACCTTCCCAGCACTTCTTCAGCAGGTCCAGTGGTCCTTGCACTGGCCAAGGCACTATAAAGCCAACCCAATTCCCTTAGCTCGGGTCCTTTTCCAGCATACCTGGAAGCTACAGAGATGGAGAGAGAGGAACAGAACAAACAAACAATGCGCTCATCCACAACATTGATAAGTATAATAATTATTGTATCTCTCAAATATGAACACTGACAGGTGTGAAATGCATGCACCAAGACAGAAGTTAATTTGTGTGTCGACCCACATTGTTAACTTATCTTATAATGGCGCAGGGAGGAGTGAAGAATATGTGTGTGCGTTAAAGAACCAAATGCTGCCCGCGGCCAGTGACTGACTTCTACGTCACAACACCCCTTGACTTTTTCCCCATTTTGTTGTCTTTCAAAGTGGGATAAAAATGTATTTAATTGTACTATTTCTCTGTTTATTTTTTATCCTGAAAAACTCCACAATGTTTTATGATTACAAGCATACCCACAACATATGAAAACATGAAGAGTGGTACTGTCACGAACCGGCTCAAAGCCCGTAACAAAGGGAGACAACGTGGAGATAAGGATTAGCAAAATATATATTTATTAAATAAGTAACTAAGTATAATATACAATGGTGTATGTAATCAGTAATCAGTAGTGTAAGTGAGTGTTTTGCATGCATGAATGTGATAATGCAGGGTGATGAAAGGTGCCAAAGCAAACAAACAAACAAAAGGCCACCAAGAACCACAACAGAATCTACAAAAGGTGTCTGCATGGAGAGAGTCTCTTCCATGAATGTTGAAGAGGTCTATTTATCCTGGGAGACACCTGGCCCAGGTGTTTCCCATGTAGCTGACGACCCTCTCAACTCCGCCCACCGGCATCCTAATAAGGAAACAAGAACAAAGACAGAATACGGCAGACAGAGTGGGAGGGTCGTCACATTCCCCCCCATAAAACCGGGGACCAACAAGGACCCCGGAACAACATACCAGCCTCCCGCGTCCCAAATTGACACAGGCC
Source organism: Oncorhynchus gorbuscha (assembly GCF_021184085.1). Lineage (NCBI taxonomy): Eukaryota > Metazoa > Chordata > Actinopteri > Salmoniformes > Salmonidae > Oncorhynchus > Oncorhynchus gorbuscha. The sequence continues at coordinate 38,256,368 of NC_060187.1, forward strand.
TCTGCGTCCCAAATTGACACAGGCCTCTGCGTCCCAAATTGACACAGGCCTCTGCGTCCCAAATTGACACAGGCCTCTGCGTCCCAAATTGACACAGGCCTCTGCGTCCCAAATTGACACAGGCCTCTGCGCCCCAAATTGACACAGGCCTCCCCCAAATTGACACAGGCCTCTGCGTCCCAAATTGACACAGGCCTCTGCGTCCCAAATTGACACAGGCCTCTGCGTCCCAAATTGACACAGGCCTCTGCGTCCCAAATTGACACAGGCCTCTGCGTCCCAAATTGACACAGGCCTCTGCGTCCCAAATTGACACAGGCCTCTGCGTCCCAAATTGACACAGGCCTCTGCGTCCCAAATTGACACAGGCCTCTGCGTCCCAAATTGACACAGGCCGCTGCGTCCCAAATTGACACAGGCCGCTGCGCCCAAATTGACACAGGCCTCTGCGTCCCAAATTGGTGAGGGGTTATGTGTTCACACCTCCACCTGCCCCAACCAACCTCCTCCTCCTCAGACCTCAGCAACCTTTGCGCATAGGAAGCAATATTTAAGAGGAAAGAAGAACACAAGACCAGGAGGGAACAGACAGGAAAGATAGAACATGACAACCCGAAACAATGGTCAGTCATGTAAACATTCAGGAACATGGCACAAAAGACCAACAGCTACAAACTCCAACGAAAAGAACATCAGGGTCCTTCTTAATTTTTACAACTCCCAACGATTCATAGTCACTTCCAACGATTCATAGTCACTTCCAACGATTCATAGTCACTTCCAACGATTCATAGTCACTTCCAACGATTCATAGTCACTTCCAACGAAACAGAATTTCACTAATTTCAATCATTTAAGCTTGTAGTGTTCAGCGATCTTCCACAGCTGTTCTTAAGTACATAATTCTAACAGGTCCTCTGATGGAAAGCAAATGAACTTGTATACATGAGACACCATAGTCATAAGTAAGTAATCTTGCTCAACCCCTCTGCTGAGCACATCAGACCACAACCAGAGAAATGACAATCACCCTGAGCACCACAGAAGAGAGATGAGATACGGAGCTTCCCCAAAACCTACAATAACTCAACCCTAGTCTTCGTGCAGATTTGCGGTGGGTATTTATGCACTGTAGCCCGCTGGCAAGGAAATAGAACTCCCCAGCATGCTGGCAAATTCCACCAAGCCACGGACGTGCCCCCGAGACAACTGCTCAGTCCACAGACACCACACAAAAATAACAAACATTTAACCATGCCCAACATGTCCAAAATTGAAACACGTCGCTAAGCCTATCAGGGGAAAAAGGCTATAGCTCTGGATAGCAAGTTCCACTACCCTACACAAATCTCCTACCGAGGTACACAGCCGATTTACTCACCTCCTCAGACTGACTTCCCAACAGAAAGTAGAACAAGAGTTTCCAGGCTAGGCAAGGCCTGGAAACTAACCATTATACTCTCTCCAACGCAGCACACAAACCAAACAACAAAGGCAACCAATACTGGGCCGATCACACTCAAACACCATATTCAAACCAAACACGTACCTCCACGGTCTCCCAAACCAATAGTTCAAAGATCCCGGATGAGCCCCCACTTGTCACGAACCGGCTCAAAGCCCGTAACAAAGGGAGACAACGTGGAGATAAGGATTAGCAAAATATATATTTATTAAATAAGTAACTAAGTATAATATACAATGGTGTATGTAATCAGTAATCAGTAGTGTAAGTGAGTGTTTTGCATGCATGAATGTGATAATGCAGGGTGATGAAAGGTGCCAAAGCAAACAAACAAACAAAAGGCCACCAAGAACCACAACAGAATCTACAAAAGGTGTCTGCATGGAGAGAGTCTCTTCCATGAATGTTGAAGAGGTCTATTTATCCTGGGAGACACCTGGCCCAGGTGTTTCCCATGTAGCTGACGACCCTCTCAACTCCGCCCACCGGCATCCTAATAAGGAAACAAGAACAAAGACAGAATACGGCAGACAGAGTGGGAGGGTCGTCACAGTACTCAGTAATGTGTTGTATTGGATTTTCCCCAAACATAATATTTTGTATTCAGGACAAAAAGTTAATTGCTTTGTCACATTTTTTTGCAGTATTACTTTGCCTTGCTGCAAAAAGGATGCAACGTTTGGAATATTTTTTATTCTATACAGGCTTCCTTCTTTTCACTCTGTCAATTAGGTTAGTATTGTGGAATAACTACAATGTTGTTGATTCTCTTCAGTTTTCTCCTATCACAGCCATTAAACACTATAACATTTTTAATGTTGTCATTGGCCTCATGGTGAAATCTTTGAGCAGTTTCCTTCCTCTCCCGCAACTAAGTTAGGAAGGACGCCTGTATTTTTGGAGTGACTGGGTGTGTTGATACACTATCCAAAGTGTAATTAATAACTTCACCTGAAAGGGACATTTGTACCCATCTACCAATAGGTGTGGCATGTGTGTCAAGTTTGAACATACTTTAGAAAAGAGCAAACAATAGCCTGTTCCCATGTTCTGTTTTGTTTCATTTATACCTGTGCTGCAATTCTAGGCATTAGTCATAAGCACAACAGAATCACAGTAATAACAACAGGTGGTGTCTTCTAAATATTGTCAATGGTGTGTTAGAGGTGAAGTCAGGTGCAGGAGAGCAGAGTATAATGAACAGGCACACTTTTATTAAAGTTCCAAAAGCGAGAGCGCTACATAAATCAATTACGCTCAAAAAACTGAACATAAAAGTAAAGTGCGTAAACTAACACCACATCACATGAAACAATTACACACAAAACATGATGGGAAAAAGAGGGTTGAATACAAGTAGACTGATTGGGGAAATGAAAACCAGGTGTGTATGGAAACAAGACAAGACAAATGGATGTATGGAAAATGGAGCGGCGATGGCTAGAAAGCCGGTGACGTCGCTCGCCGAACGCCGCCAGAACTAGGAGACGAGCCGACTTCGGCGGAAGTCGTGACAAATATATCTGGAAACGAATGCAGAAACTTCCAAGAGATTTACATCAAAATATTTTATGAATTGTGAGAGGATATAATGGCATGCTTTTTTTCTGTTCAGACTTGAAATAATTGGTTGATTTAAATTTATAAAGTAAAGATTTAATTATAAAAAGCATTCTTTCATTTTTATGGCGATTGTTTGAAATGGATAAACGGCATCATAGTGTGTTGGTTACTTTTATGAATGAACAAACAACACAGAAACCGTGTCAAAGGTTAACCCTCATTCCTCCTGTCAATCTGCTATCAAACACAACAAGAGGAAAGGAAAGTATAAACCTTTCATCCATCCACGTTCTTTCTTTTCGGGACAGTCAAACTTGCCTCAGTTGTCAGTCCTTCCCTGCCAATCAAATCTCCTCTTTACATGCTGGCCAATGGGGTGACAGACCTGGGGTTGATGACTGGATGTGCTTTGTTGGAGTTTAAACCTTGGACCTCAGAACACGAGCAGTGAGATACAGTAGAGACACACGGTCATCTGGAACAGAGCTCCTTCACAACAAAGGAAACTGACCATTTTACTGGATTTATCTTGTTTTGGGGAGTTCCTCCCTGTTCCACCCTTGTTCTGAAATGATGGACCACTACTCAGACCAGGTAACACGGCCTATGTGTTAGTTTCTGTGTTTTACTATGTCCTGGAGAAGTAGGTTAGCAGTTTATGTTATTAGGGCAGCCAAGGTTATATGTGCCATCTAACAAAGTTCCTAAGACGCAGTAGATCTAGCTGCCAGTGAGTGGGTGAGTGTGTTGGTGTGGGTGTTTTGTGTGGTCTACATAGACTGACAATCTTTTAGAGTACAAACTAGATCAATTTAATTGATTTTAACTCAAGTCTACTGTGTTGAATGGCATGGTAAAACTGATTAAAACGGTCAGATAAGAGTGACATGGGATAATGGTAATAAAAAGCATTTACTAGTCCACGGTATGATTGCTTTTACAGCCTTCCTTTAAGGATCTTTATATGTTATCTCTCATTTGTAAACATAGAGTAACATGATGTCATTGAGTGGCCTGTTCTGTTCCAGGGTTGCGACGGGATTGAGCTGCTTGATTTGCTGTTTGATCAGAACGATGGCATCCTCCGTCACGAGGAGATGGGACACCATGGGAACCATGCCTGGCCTATTCACAAGCCAAACGTGAGTGGAGTGAAAGCATTCACTCTTTGATGTTACCCTGCCATGATTTGACATTTTCACCTTGGCTGTGTCTACCACATGTCTACCACGTGTCCACCACGTGTCCACCACGCGATCTCCATATCTAGCCTGCTTCTCTCAACCACTCTCTCCAGTACGGCTGTACAGTAATTAGAACATTTGGTGTGTTATTCGGCAGATGCTGCGTCCAACAAAGCTCCAGGGTGAGGACTTCTTGAACACCCTCCTGAGTGACTCGGTTTCGGGGTCACCCCTATGGTCTCCCTCTCCCAGTGACAGTGGAATCAGTGAGGACCCCCATTCCGATCAGATGGACAGCCCCAAGCGCCCTGAGAGTCCTCCCACAGAGCCCCATTTCCTCCCCCCTCAGCCACACACCAGGGCCGCTCTGGACACCGACTTCTCCATTAATATCAGTAGGACATATATGGCACACATTTGTACAGAAAGTATACAAATATATAGAGCATTTCATGTTATTTATTACATAAGTGACACAGAGAATTTGTTACGTTATGTTAGATGTGTGATTAATATTGCTTATGTCAACATTATAAGCTCCTCCTTTGAAAGCAACACAGTTTTCGTTTGTATCTTTAGGCTAATCCTGCCTTTGTCTCAGTATCAACACAAACACAGACAAATGATGGCCCTTACGTCTGGCCACATCCTGTCTCTCTGTATGGTTACAGATGGCTGGGACTCAGGCTTCTACCCAGGAAGGACTGGTGGGACAAAGTGTTCCTCTGATGTACACAAAACCCAGCTGACCTCTAGCTTTCCCCTCACTGTCAAGGAGCTACTGCTCTCTGGTACATCTGAGCCGGTGAGTGATGATAAAGGGTATGCGTGTGTGTGCGTGTCTGTGTGCATGTGCGCTAGCATGCGAGTAAGTGTGTGTGTGAGTGCTTGGATGAGTGCGTCTGTAATGGCTTGTTCGTATGTTGGCGAGTGTGTTGGAGTGGAGAGGAATAGGTAAGATGGATAAAGTCATTCTAAAACGTTCCGAGGAGAACATGAAGAAACAGGTTATGAGACAGCAGGGCATGAGTTCAGCACGGTAATGTAACTGGTGTGAGGAAAGCAGGAGATGAGAGGGTGCTGCCTGCCTCTCTGCACTCCTTCCACTCACTCTGTAAAACACGTTGCTGCTCAGGCCACTGGTTGTGATGCTTTACATATGATGTACTGTATTAACATTCCCGTCTCACTTCCAGCCCCCACAGCAGTCCCAGCAGTCCTTCCAAGAGTTGATTCTCAATGAGGACGAGAAAAAGCTGCTGGCCAAGGAGGGGGTGACTCTGCCTAGCCAACTACCCCTCACCAAGGTCAAACTTTTTTGCAGTCTTTTGCAGCTTCACAGAACAACTTAAGGTTCTTGAGGATTTCAAATGCGCGTAAACATGCTAAATATTTTGTTCCTTTGTCGTTTGCCATTAGTATGAGGAGAGGATTCTGAAGAAAATTCGCAGAAAGATCCGGAACAAGCAGTCGGCACAAGAGAGCAGGAAGAAGAAAAAGGAATATATTGATGGACTAGAGAGCAGGTACTGACAATAGGCACTAAATAAATGGACAAGATATTGACTCACAGGCCTAAAGTCAAAGTAGAAGTGTCCAACTCTGACTACAACTGACAGAAATGCATAAAGCACTCCTACAAACTAACAAGATATTTGGAACATGTCTCAGCTGTGCTCCTGTGCAGGCCTGCAGGCCGTGCAGAAGAAACATCAGCCCGTGCAGTGAAGCACGAGGTTGAACGTCACTCAACTTTATAGAGTTTTCCCTGTTAGTTAACACTATCAATGTTTCCCTTTACTGTGGGAATTGTGATTGAATCAATGCAATATTAGCCACTTCCAATGCAACGTCCTGAACAAAACGAACTATGCAAGACTTAGTATGCAAAACTAAATATGCAAGAGATTTTGTTGTTGGCAGAACGAATCGGAGTAGGATTCTACCCAGAACTGTGCGGCATAACCAATCAGAGCTGCAGTAGGCCTATATGCAAATAGACCGTTGCCATATATGGATCTGTGCCATTCACTTTGAACTGGACTGTGTTTACACCATGAGCGGTTGTGGTTAGATAAGCTTGTTTTGAGATCAAAGCGAGAGCTGCATGTACCCACCTCTGCACATGTGTTCATATCCTTTGCTAGGCAGTGAGTTATTAGCCCAGTTATGGATCATTTGTAGTTAGCAATGGGGGAGTGATTGTTTCCTACAAGAGCACAAAACATGTACATTTCTAGATGTCTTTGAAACGCAAGTCATGAAAATTGCTTTTTTTTGTCTTAAAGGGGCAGTGTTATATTTTGAGAAAGGCTTGAGTAAGCTAAGTAGCCAAGAAGCAGAGAGTAGCATCATTTGTTTAATTCTCTGTAATAATAGTATGGAACTAATAATGCATTTGATTTTGTTAAGTGGTTTCTTGCATCAAACAACACAACAACATTTTTAATCACCTCCTTATCTAAAGGACAAGTGGATAAACAGGTTAATGTCAAGCTCTGTATTATTTTTTCAAATGTCTCATGAACACCACACATTGGCTGCTACTGAAGGCTGAAAGATAGAACAGCTATTTCCATTTAAAAAATGTTAGAGTGAAGTTCCATTGTTTAAGGCAAGTCACTCTGTTAGGCCTACGTTATGATCAAATAGCCACAGTAGCCTACTTGGCCACTGTTAAAACTGTAACTTAAGTGGGTACAGCCTCATGGTTCATCGTAAACGCACGTTGGAATTTTCACAACTTTCAAGTTTGCCCAGTGCTGGTCTCAGGGTGCTGAGCACAAAACGTTTAAGAAACAGTGTGTGAGTTTTGTGGTGCAAAGAAACTGCATAGGGCCCATTGTGTGTCCTTGAGTGTCACAGTATGATTTGATTATACCAAAGTGCTTCTCAGGCATGCTGGTGAGTGATACTGTAGCAGGATGGTGTTTTTCTTGGACTGATCGAGCAGCAACAGCTTGTCAGTCTCATCTGGGAAATTCCCTTGTTGTTCCTCTTCCAGGATGACTGCCTGCAACACACACAACCAGGAGCTGCAGAGGAAGGTGTTCCAGTTGGAGAAATGCAACACGTGAGGAACCTCCACACTAATCTGCTCTCCCTGCTCTCTGTTTCTGCCTCCGTACACCCGGTGGCAAAGTTTTCTAATTGAGCCTCTGTGTCTCCCAGGTCTCTGATGGAGCAGCTGCGTAGGATGCAGACTCTGGTAATGAACGGCTCCAAAAAGGCCGCCCAGGCTGGGACCTGTGTTCTGGTAAGCAGAAGTGTCACTTTTAGAAACAGTTCACTAGATCAGCTCATACACCATATGGGATGAGAGACAGGCAGGTGGAAAGATGCAACCACCTCACTCTTTCCCATTTAACCAGGGGATACAGTTACTGTTAGAAGTGATACCATTAGAATTATCAACAGTGAGAACGAATGGTGCTCGTCAAGGATCAAGTGAGACCTGGACAAATATACCTGACTCTGAAAAGAACAATCTCGCTAGCGCCCCACACATACAAACCAATATATATACTGTATATATTTGGAGTTTTGTCCTTTGCTTTCAGACCCACAGGGAAGGGGTGGTACTGGTGGGTTGGGAGGATGTGGGCGTTGGGTTGGGGCTATCTTTGTATGCATTTATTTGATTGTTTTGTACCTGTAAACTCCCCCTTCTGAAAAAAATGACAAAACTAAATAAAAAGTTGTATGCCAGACATATAGAGTGAAACATACACAGAGAGATACACTCAAGAGAGACACACCATTGATTCACCTGTCTATGATATAATTGGACAGCAACTAAAACCACATCAGTGCCAACAGAAATTAGACTTTTTAAATCCAAATATGAATATGAATGAGTTTGTCTCTTCTTATGCCTTGGGGGCAGTATTTCGACGTCTGGATGAGAAGTGGGCCCAAAGTAAACTGCCTGTTACTCAGGCCCAGAAGCTAGGATATGCATATAATTGGTAGATTTGGATAGAAAACACTCTATAGTGTTTTAGAAAACAACACAGTTTCCAAAACTGTTGAAATAATGTCTGTGAGTATAACAGAACTGATATGGCATGCGAAAACTTGAGGAAAATCCGTCCAGGAAGTGGGATGTTTTTGATGTGGGTATTTTCAATTGAATGCCTATAGAGTATCTAATGGGTTAGGACCCGGATTGCAGTTCCTATGGCTTCCACTAGATGTTAACAGTCTTTAGACATTGTTTCTGGCTTGTTTTCTGTAAAATGAAGAAGAATGAGACCTTTCTGTCAGTGGACTGTAGAATCATGCAGTGCTGGTTTACACGCATGACTGAGTACGTGCCCTTCGTTGTTTTTCCTTTCTATTGAATACGTTATTGTCCAGTTGAAATACTATTGATTATTTAGACAATTCACAACCTGAGGATGAATTATAAACATTGTTTGACATGTTTTGACAAATTTTACCGGTACTATTAGGATGTATTCCTCTGCATGTTTTTACCGCCTTTGAGCCAGTCGATTACTGAACAAAACGCGCCAAGAGAGTTTTTGGGATATAAAGAGGGACTTTATCGAACAAAACAAACATTTATTGTGTAGCTGGGACTCTTGTGACTGCAACCATATGAAGATCTTCAAAGGTAAGTGATTAATTTTATCGCTATTTCTAACTTTGTAATTCCTTTACTTGGTTGTATAATGTTTGTATGCTTTTGTAAGCTGGGCGTTGTCATCAGATAATCGCATGGTATGCTTTTGCCGTAAAGCCTTTTTGAAATCTGACAAATCGACTGGATTAATAAGAAGTTAATCTTTAAACCAATGTATAACGCTTGTATTTTTTATGAATGTTTATTATGACTATTTCTGTATTTTGAATTTGGCGCTTTGCAATTTCACGGGATGTTGTTGAGGTGGGTCGCTAGCGGAACGCCTGCGCCAGAAAGGTTAAGAAAATACAGAAATGTAAATAATACGGATTGTGTGTTCACACCTGTTGACTTTGATGCACTGTACTGGGATTAGCTGAACAGCTTTGAACAACAGTTACTGAAGAGTGTGTCTTTAACTCTGGAGCTCTACTGGGGATTGGAAGCTCCCCTAAACCGCTAAACATTGTTGGCTGTGGCAAAGTGCAAATGATCACTTTTTCACTTTTCCTTTTACCCCAGGTGCTGCTCCTGTCCTTCTCCCTCATCCTCTTCCCAAACCTGAAACCTTTCTCTGAGCCCAAGGTCAGCCAAGGAGGGGACTTCAGTCCAGTGAGAGGTGAGTCAGCCTCCTGTACTGCCCGGCCAAACCTCGCCCTGCCACCCCGTACCTCCTGCCTCACATCACAGCTGGAGAGCTGATTAGACTAGAGCTCCTCTCATAGTGCCAGACACTGCTACGGCGCTGCTGCTATAACAACTCATCTGCAGAGCACGACGGTCCACCAGGACCCCACATTTCAAATCAAGAGCTGAGTTGGCAACCATCAGCACAGAGAACATGGATTACTAATCCCTATTCTCATCAGCTTGTCTGACTAACATTCTCCTTTCAACAGTTGTACACTCTTAGAAAAAAAGGTGCTGGCCTCCCGAGTGACGCAGCGGTCTAAGGCATTGCATTGCAGTGTTCGATTGTGTTCAATCTCAGGCTGTGTCACAGCTGGCCGTGACCAGGAGACCCATGAGGCAGAAAACAATTGGCCCAGCAATGTCCGGGTTAGGGGAAGGTTTGGCTGGCCTGGATCTCCTTATCCCATCGTACTCTAGCGACTCCTTGTGGCGGGCCAGGCGCCTGCAAGCTGACTCCGGTCGCCAGCTGTACGGTGTTTCCTCTGACACATTGTTGTGGCTGGCTTCCGGGTTAAGCAAGCAGTATGTCAAGAAGCAGTGCTTGGCAGGGTCGTGTTTCAGAGGACGCACGGCTCGAGACCTTCGCCTCTTCCGAGTCCGTACAGGAGTTGCAGCGATGGGACAAGACTCTAACTACCAATTGGATATCACAAAATTGGGTAGAAAAAGGGTAAAAAATAAAAGAAAAACAAGGGTGCGATCTAGAACCTTAAAGGGTTCTTCGGCTGTCCCCAAAGGATAATCCTTTGAAGAACCCTTTTTGGTTGCAGAAAGAACCCAAAATGGTTCTGCCTGCAACCAAAAAGGGTTCTCCTAAGGGGACAGCTGACGTTTTTTCTGAGTATAGGAATTGTTGGATACAATATGAAAGGGACCTCAAAAATATCTAATGGTCTCATAATGTTTTAAGATAGTGAATGACTTAAATGTAATTATTCATCTTAACTGATGGTCTGTCAGCTCTGTGAGTGGAATCTATTTTTACATTAGATGTCTTTGGTTAATTGTACAACCAAAAGCCAGGGTACACATTTTTTAAAAGGTGGCTTACAGTCTAACAACTTAAAGTTGGACTGGGGATGTAGCATGTGTGACATTAGTTCACCATTTAATGACTGGAATCAATATGTGTTGAGCTGTTTCTCACCTGTAACCTGTGTCCCCTCTCCCTCCTGCAGTACAGTCACGATCCCTGCACAACCTCCAGTCTTCCAGAGTGCTGCATGTCATTGACCAGCCGTATCATACTGCAGACGACGAGCCCAGGTCTCTGCACCACCATTTCCCAGGAGACCAGGGGGTAAATGAGATGACCTCTCTGCTGGGTAAGCTGGGCACCGGTGACGGCAGCCAGGGGCTATCCAATCTCGACCCCATGTCTCCCAACAATAGCCTGGATGAGCAAGCCCATTTCCACGGGGACCCCATTACCGGCCACATAGCTACAGTGACCTTGAATCCACACCGCAGAGCCACACTACGCCCACATGCTGATGACATGTGATTGGATAGAGTTTTCCCAGCAGGATTCTTCTGCTCTGCTCCAATCTCCACACAATTCACATGATGAAACATAGAGTAGCACACACCTAAGCCTCTTTTTTACACTGTTAGGGTAATAAGAAATAAATCATTCCTGCTTTTGCCTCTTATATTTTATGTATATGCTTTTTTCTTGTTTGTTATACTGTTTTGTATTGTTTTCAAGATGAATTGAGCATCTCTTGCCCCTCCATGACTGTTTTAACATTGACAGTGTAGATTTGTGTATTTTGAGAAAGGTAATAATTCTTGTTTTTCATAACTGTGATGGTGTGTACAATTTTGAGCTTTACAAACCATTTTGAGATTCATTTTGCATGTACACTACGAAGCAATAACTTTATTGACAATCTTGCTACAAATTAATAAAACTGTCTCAAACTTTAGAATGTTTAAGTGCTGTCTGCATGTCTGAGTAGTTTCATTAGATTCAGTAGCTCGTGCCTTTAGCATCTAAAAGTTTAAGCTCTTGGGGGGAGGGGAACTAAGCTAACATATGGAATTGTTTCTGATGGTCATACCATGGATCATTTAGCTATTTGATTTGGAATTTTAGGACCCCTTTAGGTATCAAAACCTGTTATTTTGAATTATTTCATCCAATATGGAATTTGGCCTTTACTACTATAGCCCATAGAATTGCATTCAATAACACATTCATAAATGGCAAAAAAGACAGTCAAAAAATAAATCATAAGGGTTTGTAGTGTTGGTTCTATTTCTAGGAGATATAAGAAAGCTCAGGATATATATATATATAGTTATATATATATATATTTATATTTAGTTTTTACACATTTTACACACTTCTTTTTGAAATTATTTTATAAAACTACCTCCATACCTCCATCCGTTTGTATGGGTTATCTTCAGAAGAGTCCCATGACAATTGTGGTGGTCATAGAGCAAAATTGAGAACACAGTTGTGTTCGTGAGAGTGGTCATAATAGTTTGTTGGCCAAACCATTCGGACACATCAGACGTTTTCGTGAGAAGGACGATTTCCATTTCCGGGATGTCTCATGGTCAGACAAACACAAGCAGATACAGTGGATGGAGAAGAAGCCCACGCAATCTCTGACAGATTCTAAACTGACAGATTCTGATGGAGATTTGAATTATTCTGTTACTTAGATTGATGCATGGGTGCGTCAATAAACTCTCAAGGATTTAATATTTCAAAAGTGGTTCAAGAGAAAAAGTACAAGATTTCCCAAGATGGTGCCTGAAAAGCTGACACAATCTAAATATCTCAGTGGCATATTTACAGTGGGTTTGATGTCTGAAACGACAGGATTTACACAGAAAGAATGAGACAAAGTTAACTAGGTCAAAGGTATTGCAGAGTTACGATAACCTTCCACTGACAAAATACACAAATCAATGCTCTTGCTCAATGCTCTATCAAACCATGACATCCCCACAGCCAGTTTGTTTACTTGTCTGTGAGTGTGACACTCCTAGTCCACCCCCGCCTCATTGGCTTGTCAATAGAACATCATAACCCCAATAGTACCACATCAGCTAGTGAGTGAATAAAAGAGTTCTCGCTCCAGTGCTTCTTGGTCGCCAATTTGATCTAACATTTCATATCAAATTCTGACAGTCTGGCTAGTCTGCCAATTGCTGACACACTCAACATCACAGGGTTTGGGGATAGGCTGGAGAGGTGGAGGTGCTGTTCTGTTTCAAGTGTATTGTGTCTAGCTGATGAATAGCTGGTGAATCAGCATAAATACCAACCTTCATAACAATGGTGCTCATTTAACCGAGGTTGACATAAATGACTGGTGTCTGGAGACTCTGGACGTTGTCTGTGTGTATGAGTGTGCGTGCATATATGTGGTTATTTGGAAGGGAGTGTTATGAGGTACTGTAGGAGTTTGTGTGTTATGAGGTAAGAGTTTGTGTGTGTGTGTGTGTGTGTGTGTGTGTGTGTGTGTGTGTGTGTGTGTGTGTGTGTGTGTGTGTGTGTGTGTGTGTGTGTGTGTGTGTGTGTGTGTGTGTGTGTGTGTGTGTGTGTGTGTGTGTGTGTGTGTGTGTGTGTGTGTGTGTGTGTGTGTGTGTGTCTGCTTGTCTGTCTGTACGACTCTCTTTCTGTGTGGGAGGGGGTGTTATGAGGTTGGTTTATCCACAGTGGTCTTTCATCCCAACCCAGTGGGGAAGGTGGCTTTTTTGTGTCGATCCTTATCTGCCATTGTGCCTCTGGCCTCTCAGTCTTTAATCATGGGGAGAGCGGCTCAACGACCAGCATCTTTGATCAGCTTCTCTGTGCCCCACTTTGATTGTCTCCCACTGGCCCTGAGTTCTCCACCCACGGGTTGAATCCCACAAAGTCAGACCCTGAGAGAAGGACACGAAAAGATGAAGGACACAGTCAAAGAGTTGTCCTTGTTTTCACTTGTTTAAAGGGCCAATCCCGGGATTGGTACATTCATTTTTGGACTTTTAAATGAATAATACCATAGATTATTGAGGAATAAAATGTATAAATGCCTTATAAGTTTATTTCAACTGTCTTACCCCATCAGGACCCAAAATATAAGCTCCATCTTAAAACACTGTGTTGCTTGAAAACATGTGTCTTATCTCATGGATGGCCAGTCCTTGCATGAATACTGTAGCTCCTTATAGCTCTATCTATCAAAACAGTTGTTTAGCAAAACAGCTGATTTAGATTGTTTTCAAATCCCGGATTGCTCCTTTAATCCTGTTTGTGGCGTTTCTGTTTTGAAGTGCAGCGCTGACCAGATAAAGTGACCCAGATAAAGTGACCCAGATAAAGTGACCCAGATAAACTGACCCAGATAAACTGACCCAGATAAACTGACCCAGATAAAGTGACCCAGATAAAGTGACCCAGATAAAGTGACCCAGATATACTGACCCAGATAAACTGACCCAGATAAACTGACCCAGATAAACTCATGAAAAACGCTTGAGTGGTTTAAACTTTCTCTTTGATAATTTGTTTTTGAATGAGATTCACACAAACAAATTAAACCAAACCAACCATGATCAATATCTTATTGTCCGTTGGGTGAGTGGAGTAAATGTTCATTATTTCCATCAGCAAAAGGGACAACAGAAATAATGATTCCATTTGTGATTGCATGCCATATTGTGGTTCTGGTATTTTCTATTTGAAGTGTATGATATGATCAACACAATGTACGTAAAATAGCTAATACCTGAAGGGGTGGACGGTTCGAGATATACAATAAAGAGATTAAACCCGTCTGCAGGTTTGTCCAACCTCACAGGTGAGTTAAACTACGTGTTTGTTAGGATTAACCTGTGCCGTGGCCTTAGTGTGTTGTTACAGCTGCACTATCCTTTGTCTACTGACGCAATCTCTTACAAAATGTAAATGTCTGGTCATCTGTGCAATACTATAGGCTGTGCAAATGCCAACCACTTGATACCGGCTGTTTATTTCTAGAAGTTCCTACCTATTCGAGGGTAAGACATTTTCAATTTGGCTCTGACATGACTCATGATTAGCTTTTTACATGATAATTCAAACCAATTTAGTTTCATTCATTTTAATTTTTTTCATAATAGACAGCCGACTCATCGTAAATGGCTGGCAATGCTGTGCTGTCTCTACCCTCTTGCCCTTTGTGCTGTTGTCTGTGCCCAATAATGTTTGTACCATGTTTTGTGCTGCTATCATGCTGTGTTGCTACCATGCTTTGTTGTCATGTCTTGCTGCCTTGCTCTGTTGTTGTCTTTGGTCTCTCTTTATGTAACGTTGTATTGTCTCTCTTCTCGTGACGTGTTTATTACTATATTGATATTTTATTTGACATTTTTATTCCCAGCCCCTGTCCCCGCAGGAGGCCTTTGCCTTATTTGCATTACTTCATTGTCAATAAGAATTTGTTCTTAACTGACTTACCTAGTTAAATAAAGGTTAAATAAATAACAAATAAAAATGTTATTTACATTTTACATTTAAGTCATTTAGCAGACGCTCTTATCCAGAGCGACTTACAAATTGGTGCATTCACCTTATGACATCCAGTGGAACAGCCACTTTACAATAGTGCATCTACATATTTATGAAGTAATGCACATGTTAACCTGTGAGCCTGAGAATGTGCTTATGCCCTCTATGCGTTCTACAGAATTTTAGACCCTCCCAAATCCATTTCCACTTGATATGTCAGAATACTTCAAGAAACATTTCTTAAAGTATTTCTGGATATGTGCGGTTTGACTTTCGTTTGACTTCTGGCCCATCGCCATGCTTCATCATCCCTGGGAGGGATGATATATCGCAAAATTGTTCAAATTACTAAATGACATTCACAGAATTTGAAAGCTACTGCAAGGCGTGAGAAATGGAGGACAAAATCTAAACTGGTGTTTCCACATAGCATAACAGCTACAAAGCAGATGCTAGCTCGCCTATTTTTCATTAAATAGCATGGTTGGTTAGCTAGCTAGCTATCATAGTCTGCTGATCATTGTCTGCTGCTGGAAAAAAATGTGTTATGGCTTTACATCCCCTGCTATAATGTGGATAAAGAGTTACTTGTCTAAAAGAACACAGAAAGTGTTCTACAATGGAAGCCTCTCAAACATAATGCAGGTAGAATCAGGAATTCCCCAGAGTAGCTCTTTAGGCCCCTTGCTCTTTTCAATCTATTCTAACAACATGCCACTGACTTTGAGTAAAGCCAGAGTGTCTATGTATGTGGATGAAGCATTTCTCTACAGCTGGCCATGCTTTCCACCTGGCTACTCCAGCCCCGGCCAACAGGTCTGCACCCCCCCGCAGCAACTGGCCCAAGCCTCCCCCCGCTTCTCCTTCACCCAAATCCAGACAGGTGATGTTCTGAAAGAACTGCACAATCTAGATCTTACAAATCAGCTGGGCTAGAAAATCTGGACCCTATCTTCCCAAAATTATCTGCCTCCAGTGTTGCAACTCCTACAACTAGTCTGTTCAACCTCTCTTTTGTATCATCTGAGATTCCTAAAGATTGGAAAGTGGCCACGGTCATCCCCCTCTTCAAAGGGGAAGACACTCTAGACCCAAACTGTTACAAACCTATATCCATCCTGCCCTGCCTTTCTAAAGTCTTCGAAAGCCAACTGAACAAACAGATCACCGACCATTTAGAATCCCACCGTACCTTCTCCGCTATGCAATCCGGTTTTCGAGCTGATCACGGGTGCACCCCAGCCACGCTCAAGGTCCTAAATGATATCATAACCGCTATCAATAAAAGACAGTACTGTGCAGCCATCTTCATTGACCTGGCCAAGGCTTTCGACTCTGTCAATCACCGTATTCTTATCGGCAGACTCAACAGCCTTGGTTTCTCTAATGACTGCCTCGCCTGGTCCACTAACTACTTCTCAGATAGAGTTCAATGTGTCAAATCGGAGGGTCTGTTGTCCGTACCTCTGGCAGTCTCTATGGGAGCCCACAGGGTTCAATTCTCGGGCCGACTCTATTCTCTGTATATATAAATGATGTCGCTCTTGCTGCGGGTGATTCTTTGATCCACCTCTACGCAGACGACACCATTCTATATAAATCTGGCCCTTCTTTGGACGCTGTGTTAACAAACCTCCAAATAAGCTTCAATGGCATACAACACTCCTTTCGTGTCCTCCAACTGCTCTTAAATGCTAGTAAAACTAAATGTATGCTCTTCAACCGATTGCTGCCCGCACCCGCCCCCCAACTAGCATCACTACTCTGGACGGTTCTGACTTAGAATATGTGGACAACTATAAATACCTAGGTGTCTGGCATGACTGTAAACTCTCCTTCCAGACTCATATTAAGCATCTCCAATCCCAAATTAAATCTAGAATCAGTTTCCTATTTTGCAACAAAGCCTACTTCACTCATGCTGCCAAACATACCCTCGTAAAACGGACTATCCTACCAATCCTTGACTTTGGCGATGTCATTTACAAAATAGCCTCCAACACTCCACTCAGAAAATTGGATGCAGTCTATCACAGTGCCATCTGTTTTGTCACCAAAGCCCCATATACTACCCACGACCGTGACTTGTATTCTCTCATTGGCTGGTCCTCGCTACATATTTTTCGCCAAACCCACTGGCTCCAGGCCATATATAAGTCTTTGCTAGGTAAAGCTCCGCCTTATCTCAACTCACTGGTCACCATAGCAACACCCGCCCACAGCACACGCTCCAGCAGGTATATTTCATTGGTCATCCCCAAACCCAACACCCCTTTTGGCCACCTTTCCTTCCAGTTCTCTGCTGCCAATGACTGGAACGAATTGCAAAAATCACTGAAGTTGGAGACTTATATCTCTCTCACTAACTTTAAGCATCAGCTGTCAGGGAAGCTTACCAATCTCTGCAGCTGTACACAGCCCATCTGTAAATAGCCCATTCAACCAACTTTCTACCTCATCCCCATATTTGTTTTGTTTTTCTGCTCTTTTGCACACCAGTATTTATACTTGCACATCCTCATCTGCACATCCGTCACTCCAGTGTTAATTGCTAAATTGTAATTACTTCACCACTATGGCCTATTTATTGCCCTACCTCCTTACTACATTTGCACACACTGTATACAGATGTTTCGATTGTGTTATTGACTGTACGTTTGTTAATCCCATGTGTAACTCTGTGTTTTTGTAGCACTGGTCACAATTGGTCACAATTGTAAATGAGAACTTGCTCTCAACTGGTCTACCTGGTTAAATAAAGGCTACTACAGCCACTGAAATAACTGAAACACTTAACAAATAGTTGCAGTTAGTTTCAGAGTGGGTGTCAAGAAATATGTTAGCCCAAAATATTTCTATAACTAAAATAATTATATTTGGGACAAATCATTAACTAAAACCTAAACCTCAACTAAATCTTGTAATAAACTGCTTGTAAACTGTCATGGTCAAAACATATTGATACAACAGTAGCTATGATGGGGACAAGTATGTTCATCATAAAGCCCTGCTCTGTCTTCTTTATTATTTTTACTTTTCCTTTATTTAACCAGGCAAGTCAGTTAAGAACACATTCTTATTTTCAACGACAGCCTGGGAATAGTGGGTTAACTGCCTGTTCAGGAGCAGAATGACAGATTTGTACCTTGATAGCTCGGGGGTTTGAACTCGCAACCTTCCGGTTACTAGTCCAATGCTCTAACCACTAGGCTACGCTGCCGCCCCATCAACAACCATCAACAAGGCAGGTCCTACAGGCCCTAGTTTCTACCTTCTTAACAATACCATCAACAAGGCAGGTCCTACAGGCCTTAGGTTGGCTGCACCTTAACTACTGTTCAGTCATGTGGTCAGGTGCCACAAAAAAAGGACTTAGGAAAATTGCAATTGATTGTAGCATGTCTGGCCCTTGGATGTACACAGAGCGCTAATATTAATAATATGCATGTCAATCTCTCCTTGCTCAAAGTCGAGGAGCAATTGACTTCATCACTACTTTTCTATTTATGAGAGGTATTGACATGAATGCACTGAGCTGTCTGTTTGAACTACTGGCACACAGCTGAGACACAAAAGGTCTCTTTACAGTCCTCAAGTCCAGAACAAACTATGGGAGGCGCACATTACCACATAGAGCCATAACTACACGGAACTCTATTCCACATCAAGTTTGATTTAAAAAACAGATTAAAAAACACGTTATGGAACAGCGGGGACTGTGAAGCAAAACAAACATAGGCACAGTATCACGTTTTAAGGAAGACCCAGATGCAGACAGTGTCGAAGTAACAACATTTTATTACAAAACAGGGTGCAGGCAAAATGGCAGGCCAATGGCAGGCAGAGGTCAGTAATCCAGATCAGAGTCCAAAAGGTACAGAATGGCAGGCAGGCACAGGGTCAGGGCAGGCAGAATGGTCAAAACTGGAAAAACAGGAACTAGAAACAGACCGGCACAAAGGGAAAAATGCTGGTAGGCTTGATGAAAAAAAATTGGCAACAGACAAACAGAGAACACAGGTATAAATACACAGGGGATAAGGAGGTGAGCTGGGAGACACCTGGTGGTGTCACGCCCTGGTCATTATATTTTGTGTTTTTGGTATATGTTTGGGTAAGCCAGGGTGTGACATGGGTTTATATGTTGTGTTTTCATATTGGGGTTTGTAGTAATTGGGATTGTGTATGATTAGGGGTGTGTCTAGTTAGGCTTGGCTGCCTGAGGCGATTCTCAATTGGAGTCAGCTGTTTATCGTTGTCTCTGATTGGGAACCGTATTTAGGCAGCCTGAGTTCGCGTTGTATTTTGTGGGTGTTTGTTCCTGTCTTAGTGTTGTAGTCACCAGATAGGCTGTAATAGGTTTCACGTTTCGTTTGTTGTTTTCATTTACAGTTATTTCTTGTACCGCATTAATCTTCATTAAAGTCATGAGTAACCTACACGCTGCATTTCGGTCTGACTCTCTTCATACAACAGACGAACGTGGTTACAGAAACACCCACCACTCACAGACCGAGCAGCGTGTGAACTGGCAGGATCTGAAGGAGGACGTTATGGACAGCAGAAGCATGGAGTATACTATGTGGGAAGAAATCGACAGGTGGGCGGCCGACCCAGAGCGAGTGCAGGAGCCCGCCTGGGATTCCCTACAGCAATGCGAGGAGGGCTATAGACGTATGGATTCGAAAAGGAAAGCACGGCTATACAGAGCGAAAACGGAAAGTAACGGGGGAAAGCGCAGAGAGAGAGTGTCTGAGTCAGGAGTCAGACTTGAGCCTACTCTCCCTGTTAATTGTGAGGAGCAGCAATATGAGGACTTCTGGTCTTGGGAGATGATATTAGATGGAAAAGGACCCTGGGCGCAGCCGGGAGAATATCGCCGTCCCAAGGAGGAAATAGAAGCGGAAAAGCGGAGAGGCGCAGGTATGAGGAGGCAGCACGGCGATGCGGTTGGAAGCCGGAAAAGCAGCCCAAAAGAATTATTGGGGGCTGGCTAGAAGGGAGAATAGTTATGCCAGGTAGGAGACCTGCGCAAACTCCCTGTGCTCACCGTTGGGCTAGAGAGACCGGGCAGGCACCGTGTTACGCTATGGAGCGCACGGTGTTTCCAGTGCGGGTGCATAGCCAGGTGCTGCACATACCAGCCCTTCCTATTGGCCGGGCTAGAGTGGGCATCGAGCCAGGTAAGCTCGGGCAGGCTCAGTGCTCAAGAGCTCCAGTGCGCCTGCACGGTCAGGTCTATCCAGAGCCACCTCTACACACCAGTCCTCCGGTGGCAGCTCCCCGCACCAGGCTTCCTGTGCGCCTCGCCTGTTCAGCGCAGCCAGTGCTTTTCTCCTCTCCTTCGCTGTCGGAGTCTCCCACCTGTTTAGCGCAGCCAAAGCCTTTCTCCTCTCGGTGCATAGCCAGGTGCTGCACATACCAGCCCTTCCTATTGGCCGGGCTAGAGTGGGCATCGAGCCAGGTAAGCTCGGGCAGGTTCGGTGCTCAAGAGCTCCAGTGCGCCTGCACGGTCCGGTCTATCCAGAGCCACCTCTACACACCAGTCCTCCGGTAGCAGCTCCCCGCACCAGGCTTCCTGTGCGCCTCGCCTGTTCTGTCATGTTTGTCATTTATTATCATGTCTTGTCCCTGTGCTCCCCATTCTATTCGTTTCCCTCTGCTGGTCTTATTAGGTTCTTTCCCTCTTTCTATCTCTCTCTCTCCCCCTCCCTCTCTCACTCTCTCGCTCTCTCTTCTCTCTTTCGTTCCGTTCCTGCTCCCAGCTGTTCCTATTCCCCTAATCATCATTTAGTCTTCCCACACCTGTTCCCGATCCTTTCCCCTGATTGGAGTCCCTATTTATTCCTTTGTGTTCCGTTCCTGTCCTGTCGGTTCCTTGTTTAGAATTCACCGTGCTGTGATTGTGTATCGCCCTGTCCTGTCGTGTTTTTGCTGTGATTGTGTATCGCCCTGTCCTGTCGTGTTTTTTGCCTTCATCAGATGCTGCGTGTGAGCAGGTGTCTCTGTCAACTACGGCCTGCGCCTACCCGGCGACCTGCAGTCTGTGGCCGCTTCTCCTGTTATTCCCCTCTACAGACTAGAGGATTTCTGTTATTCCCTGTTTGGACTTGAATAAACTCTGTTTCTGTTAAGTCGCTTTTGGGTCCTCTTTCACCTGCATGACAGAAGGAACCGACCAAGGAATGGACCCAGCGACTTCAGACGCTCGTTACACTGCCGTCAAGATCCAAGGAGCCATGCTCGGCAGACACGAGCAGGAATTGTCTGCTGCTCGCCATGCCGTGGAGAACCTGGCCGCTCAGGTTTCCGACCTCTCTGGACAGTTCCAGAGTCTACGTCTCGTGCCACCTGTTACTTCCTGGCCTGCCGAGCCTCCAGAACCTAGGGTTAATAACCCACCTTGCTACTCCGGGCAGCCCACTGAGTGCCGCTCCTTTCTCACGCAGTGTGAGATTGTGTTCTCTCTCCAACCCAACACATACTCTAGAGAGAGAGCTCGGGTTGCTTACGTCATTTCACTCCTTACTGGCCGGGCTCGAGAATGGGGCACAGCTATCTGGGAGGCAAGGGCTGATTGCTCTAACAAGTTCCAGAACTTTAAAGAGGAGATGATTCGGGTTTTTGACCGTTCAGTTTTTGGTAGGGAGGCTTCTAGGGCCCTGGCTTCCTTATGCCAAGGTGAACGGTCCATAACGGATTATTCTATTGAGTTTCGCACTCTTGCTGCCTCTAGTGAGTGGAACGAGCCGGCGCTGCTCGCTCGTTTTCTGGAGGGACTCCACGCAGTGGTTAAGGATGAGATTCTCTCCCGGGAGGTTCCTTCAGATGTGGACTCTTTGATTGCTCTCGCCATCCGCATAGAACGACGGGTAGATCTTCGTCACCGGGCTCGTGGAAGAGAGCTCGCATCAACGGTGTTTCCCTGCTCCGCATCGCAACCATCTCCCTCCTCTGGCTTTGAGACTGAGCCCATGCAGCTGGGAGGGATTCGCATCTCGACTAAGGAGAGGGAACGGAGGATCACCAACCGCCTGTGCCTCTATTGCGGAGTTGCTGGACATTTTGTTAATTCATGTCCAGTAAGAGGCCAGAGCCCATCAGTAAGCGGAGGGCTACTGGTGAGCGCTACTACTCAGGTCTCTTCATCTAGATCTTGTACTACTATGTCGGTCCATCTACGCTGGACCGGTTCGGGTGCTACATGTAGTGCCTTGATAGACTCTGGGGCTGAGGGTTGTTTCATGGACGAAGCATGGGTTCGGAAACATAACATTCCTTTCAGACCGTTAGACAAGCCTACGCCCATGTTTGCCTTAGATGGTAGTCATCTTCCCAGTATCAAATTTGAGACACTACCTTTAACTCTCACAGTATCTGGTAACCACAGTGAGACTATTTCTTTTTGATTTTCCGTTCACCGTTTACACCTGTTGTTTTGGGTCATCCCTGGCTAGTATGTCATAATCCTTCTATTAATTGGTCTAGTAATTCTATCCTATCCTGGAACGTTTCTTGTCATGTGAAGTGTTTAATGTCTGCCATCCCTCCCGTTTCTTCTGTCCCTACTTCTCAGGAGGAACCTGGCGATTTGACAGGAGTGCCGGAGGAATATCATGATCTGCGCACGGTCTTCAGTCGGTCCCGAGCCAACTCCCTTCCTCCTCACCGGTCGTATGATTGTAGTATTGATCTCCTTCCGGGGACCACTCCTCCTCGAGGTAGACTATACTCTCTGTCGGCTCCCGAACGTAAGGCTCTCGAGGATTATTTGTCTGTGTCTCTTGACGCCGGTACCATAGTGCCTTCTTCTTCTCCGGCCGGGGCGGGGTTCTTTTTGTTAAGAAGAAGGACGGTACTCTGCGCCCCTGCGTGGATTATCGAGGGCTGAATGACATAACGGTTAAGAATCGTTATCCGCTTCCCCTTATGTCATCAGCCTTCGAGATTCTGCAGGGAGCCAGGTGCTTTACTAAGTTGGACCTTCGTAACGCTTACCATCTCGTGCGCATCAGAGAGGGGGACGAGTGGAAAACGGCGTTTAACACTCCGTTAGGGCATTTTGAGTACCGGGTTCTGCCGTTCGGTCTCGCCAATGCGCCAGCTGTTTTTCAGGCATTAGTTAATGATGTTCTGAGAGACATGCTGAACATCTTTGTTTTTGTCTATCTTGACGATATCCTGATTTTTTCTCCGTCACTCGAGATTCATGTTCAGCACGTTCGACGTGTTCTACAGCGCCTTTTAGAGAATTGTCTCTACGTAAAGGCTGAGAAGTGCTCTTTTCATGTCTCCTCCGTTACTTTTCTCGGTTCCGTTATTTCCGCTGAAGGCATTCAGATGGATTCCGCTAAGGTCCAAGCTGTCAGTGATTGGCCCGTTCAAGGTCACGTGTCGAGTTGCAGCGCTTTTTAGGTTTCGCTAATTTCTATCGGCGTTTCATTCGTAATTTCGGTCAAGTTGCTGCCCCTCTCACAGCTCTTACTTCTGTCAAGACGTGTTTTAAGTGGTCCGGTTCCGCCCAGGGAGCTTTTGATCTTCTAAAAGAACGTTTTACGTCCGCTCCTATCCTCGTTACTCCTGACGTCACTAGACAATTCATTGTCGAGGTTGACGCTTCAGAGGTAGGCGTGGGAGCCATTCTATCCCAGCGCTTCCAGTCTGACGATAAGGTTCATCCTTGCGCTTATTTTTCTCATCGCCTGTCGCCATCTGAGCGCAACTATGATGTGGGTAACCGTGAACTGCTCGCCATCCGCTAGCCCTAGGCGAATGGCGACAGTGGTTGGAGGGGGCGACCGTTCCTTTTGTCGTTTGGACAGACCATAAGAACCTTGAGTACATCCGTTCTGCCAAACGACTTAATGCCCGTCAAGCTCGTTGGGCGTTGTTTTTCGCTCGTTTCGAGTTTGTGATTTCTTACCGTCCGGGTAGCAAGAACACCAAGCCTGATGCCTTATCCCGTCTGTTTAGTTCTTCTGTGGCTTCTACTGATCCCGAGGGATTCTTCCTTATGGGCGTGTTGTCGGGTTAACAGTCTGGGGAATTGAAAGACAGGTTAAGCAAGCACTCACGCACACTGCGTCGCGCGCGCTTGTCCTAGTAACCTCCTTTTCGTTCCTGTTTCCACTCGTCTGGCTGTTCTTCAGTGGGCTCACTCTGCCAAGTTAGCTGGTCATCCCGGTGTTCGAGGCACTCTTGCGTCTATTCGCCAGCGCTTTTGGTGGCCGACTCAGGAGCGTGACACGCGCCGTTTCGTGGCTGCTTGTTCGGACTGCGCGCAGACTAAGTCGGGTAACTCTCCTCCTGCCGGTCGTCTCAGACCGCTCCCCATTCCTTCTCGACCATGGTCTCACATCGCCTTAGACTTCATTACCGGTCTGCCTTTGTCTGCGGGGAAGACTGTGAGAGCCGCCAATAAACGCAGGATTAAGAGTCCAAGGTATTGTTGCGGCCAGAGAGTGTGGCTTTCCACTCGCAACCTTCCTCTTACGACAGCTTCTCGTAAGTTGACTCCGCGGTTCATTGGTCCGTTCCGTGTCTCCCAGGTCGTCAATCCTGTCGCTGTGCGACTGCTTCTTCCGCGACATCTTCGTCGCGTCCATCCTGTCTTCCATGTCTCCTGTGTTAAGCCCTTTCTTCGCACCCCCGTTCGTCTTCCCTCCCCCCTCCCGTCCTTGTCGAGAGCGCACCTATTTACAAGGTACATAAGATCATGGACATGCGTTCTCGGGACGGGGTCACCAATACTTAGTGGATTGGGAGGGTTACGGTCCTGAGGAGAGGAGTTGGGTTCCGTCTCGGGACGTGCTGGACCGTTCACTCATCGATGATTTCCTCCGTTGCCGCCAGGATTCCTCCTCGAGTGCGCCAGGAGGCGCTCGGTGAGTGGGGGGTACTGTCATGTTTGTCATTTATTATCATGTCTTGTCCCTGTGCTCCCCATTCTATTCGTTTCCCTCTGCTGGTCTTATTAGGTTCTTTCCCTCTTTCTATCTCTCTCTCTCTCCCCTCCCTCTCTCACTCTCTCGCTCTCTCTTCTCTCTTTCGTTCCGTTCCTGCTCCCAGCTGTTCCTATTCCCCTAATCATCATTTAGTCTTCCCACACCTGTTCCCGATCCTTTCCCCTGATTGGAGTCCCTATTTATTCCTTTGTGTTCCGTTCCTGTCCTGTCGGTTCCTTGTTTAGAATTCACCGTGCTGTGATTGTGTATCGCCCTGTCCTGTCGTGTTTTTGCTGTGATTGTGTATCGCCCTGTCCTGTCGTGTTTTTTGCCTTCATCAGATGCTGCGTGTGAGCAGGTGTCTCTGTCAACTACGGCCTGCGCCTACCCGAAGCGACCTGCAGTCTGTGGCCGCTTCTCCTGTTATTCCCCTCTACAGACTAGAGGATTTCTGTTATTCCCTGTTTGGACTTGAATAAACTCTGTTTCTGTTAAGTCGCTTTTGGGTCCTCTTTCACCTGCATGACATGTTCAGCGCAGCCAGTGCTTTTCTCCTCTCCTTCGCTGTCGGAGTCTCCCACCTGTTTAGCGCAGCCAAAGCCTTTCTCCTCTCCTGTGCTGCCGGAGTCTCCAGTCTGCCCAGCGCCGCCAGTGCTCCCAGTCTGCCCAGCGCCGCCAGTGCTCCCAGTCTTCCCAGCGCCGCCAGTGCTCCCAGTCAGCCCAGCGCCGCCAGACAACCAGTCTCTTCCAGATCTGCCAGACAACCAGTCTCTTCCAGATCTGCGTGTCAACCTGAATCTTCCAGTTCCGCCAGCCAGCCAGGATTTACCGGAGCCTACTACCTGCCCGAGCTTCCTCTCAGTACTGGACTTCCTCTCAGTACTGGGCTTCCTCTCAGTATCGGGCTTCCCCTCAGTCCCGGGCTGCTTCTGTCCCGAGCTGCCCCTCTGTCCTGAGATGCCCCTCTGTCCCGAGCTGCCCCTCTGTCACGAGCTGCTCCTCAGTTATGTGGGGATCTGGGTGAGGACTATTAGGCCATGGTCGGCGGAGAAGGTGGATTATCCCAGGACGCGAAGGGGAGGAACTAGGACATTAATGGAGTGGGGTCCACATCCCGAGCCAGAACCGCCACCATGGACAGACGCCCACCCGGACCCTCCCTATGCTCTTGAGGTGTGTCCGGGAGTCCGCACCTTAGGGGGGGGGGGTTCTGTCACGCCTTGGTCATTGTATTTTGTGTTTTTGTTATATGTTTGGGTAGGCCAGGGTGTGACATGGGTTTATATGTTGTTTTCGTATTGGGGTTTGTATTATTTGGGATCGCGGCTGATTAGGGGTGTGGTATAGGTTTGGCTGCCTGAGGCGATTCTCATTTAGAGTCAGGTACTTATCGTTGTCTCTGATTGGGAACCGTATTTAGGTAGCCTGAGTTCGCTTTGTATTTCGTGGGTGTTTGTTCCTGTCTCTGTGTTGTAGTCACCAGATAGACATTTACATTTACATTTAAGTCATTTAGCAGACGCTCTTATCCAGAGCGACTTACAAATTGGTGCATTCACCTTATGACATCCAGTGGAACAGTCACTTTACAATAGTGCATCTAAATCTTATAGGGGGATACTTATCCTATCCAAGGTATTCCTTAAAGTGGTGGGGTTTCAGGTGTCTCCGGAAGGTGGTGATTGACTCCGCTGTCCTGGCGTCGTGAGGGAGTTTGTTCCACCATTGGGGGCCAGAGCAGCGAACAGCTTTGACTGGGCTGAGCGGGAGCTGTACTTCCTCAGTGGTAGGGAGGCGAGCAGGCCAGAGGTGGATGAACGCAGTGCCCTTGTTTGGGTGTAGGGCCTGATCAGAGCCTGGAGGTACTGAGGTGCCGTTCCCCTCACAGCTCCGTAGGCAAGCACCATGGTCTTGTAGCGGATGCGAGCTTCAACTGGAAGCCAGTGGAGAGAACGGAGGAGCGGGGTGACGTGAGAGAACTTGGGAAGGTTGAACACCAGACGGGCTGCGGCGTTCTGGATGAGTTGAAGGGGTTTAATGGCACAGGCAGGGAGCCCAGCCAATAGCGAGTTGCAGTAATCCAGACGGGAGATGACAAGTGCCTGGATTAGGACCTGCGCCGCTTCCTGTGTGAGGCAGGGTCGTACTCTGCGGATGTTGTAGAGCATGAACCTACAGGAACGGGCCACCGCCTTGATGTTGGTTGAGAACGACAGGGTGTTGTCCAGGATCACACCAAGGCTGTAATTAGTTTCACGTTCCGTTCTGTTGTTTTTGTAGTTAGTATCAGTTATTTCATGTACCGCGATTAATTTCATTAAAGTCATGAGTAACCAACACGCTGCATTTCGGTCCGACTCTCTTTCTTCAACAGACGAACACCGTTACAAGCATTTGTCCTTTGCCAAGATAATCCATCCACCTGACAGGTGTGACACATCAAGAAGCTGATTAATCAGCATGCCGTGACAATAAAATGCCACTCTAAAACGTGCAGTTTTGTCACACAACACAATGCTACAGATGTCTCTTGTTTTGAGGGAGTGTGTAATTGGCATGCTGAGTGCAGGAATGTCCACCAGGGTTGTTGCCAGAGAATTGTATGTTAATTTATCTACCATAATCCACCTCCAACCACATTTAAGAGAATTTGGCAGTACGTCCAACCGGCCTCACAACCGCACATCTGGCTTCTTCACCTACGGGATCGTCTGAGACCAGCCGATGAAACTGTGGGTTTGCACAACCAAAATATTTCTGCACAAACTGTCAGAAATCGTCTCAGGGAAGGTCATCTGTGTTCTTCCCTCATCTGTGTTCTTCCCTCATCTGTGTGCTCATCATCCTCATCTGGACCTGACTGCAGTTCGGCATCATAACCAACATCAGTGGGCAAATGCTCTCCTTCAATGGCCACTGGCACGCTAGAGAAGTGTGCTCTTCACAGACTAATCCCGGTTTCAACTGTACTGGGCAGATGGCAGTATGGTGTCGTGTGGGCGAGCGGTTTGCTGATGTCAAAGTTGTGAACAGAGTGCCCCATGGTGGCAGTGGGGTTATGGTACGGGCAGACATAAGCTACGGATAACGACCAAAATTGTATCCACGGCAATTTGAACGCACAGAGATACCGTGACAAGATACTGAGGCCCATTGTAGTGCTTTTCATCCGCTGCCATCACCTCATGTTTCAGCATGATAATGCACGTTCTCATGTCGTGAGAACCTACAAAATTCCTGCAAGTTGAAAATGTCCCAGTTTCCCACTGCATACTCATCAGATATGTCACCACTTGATCATGTTTGGGATGCTATGGATCGATGTGTACGACAGCGTGTTCCAGTTCCCGCCAATATCCATTAACTTTGTACAGCCACTGAAGAGGAGTGGGTCAACATTCCACGGGCCACAATTAACAGCCTTATCAACTCTATCTGAAGGAGATGTGGCAAATAATGGTCAGACCAGATACTGACTGGTTTTCTGATCCAAGCTCCTACTTTTTTTAATGTATCTGTGATCAACAGATGTGTATTACTATTCCCAGTCATGTGAAATCCATAGAGTTCAAATTCATTTATTTCAATTGACTGATTTCCTTACATGAACTGTAACTCAGTAAAATCTTTCAAATTGTTGCATGTTGCGTTTATATTTTTGTTCAGTTCATGCCTTTCCACATTCTGCAAAGATTATTACAGAAATTGTGAAGATCTCCACAGATCTGCGATTGGCCTTTGAGT
Source organism: Oncorhynchus gorbuscha (assembly GCF_021184085.1). Lineage (NCBI taxonomy): Eukaryota > Metazoa > Chordata > Actinopteri > Salmoniformes > Salmonidae > Oncorhynchus > Oncorhynchus gorbuscha. The sequence goes on from NC_060187.1 coordinate 38,285,082, forward strand.
GCTATCTTGATCATGCATGGTTTATAGCAGGGGTGTCAAAGTCAAATGGACGGAGGGCCAAATAAAAAATTTAGCTACAAGCCGAGGGCCGGACTGTTCGAATGTTCATTGAAAATTTTTTAAATGACGCATATAGTCTAGTGAACCTAATTGAACCTACTGAAAACCTAACAAATATATTCCAATATGATCAGATAAATAAAGCAATATTTTCTTATGGCTCTGTCAGTAATCTTTAATTTTCAACAGACACAAAAGACAAATTTCCTTTATATAAAAATCCCCATAACATGAACATTAAATGAAAGAAACCGGTATTCAAGGCACCATCAGTAGCCTATATTTTCTATTTTAGCAAAAGTGGGCTAAATTTACTTCAAAGAAAAAAACAATAATAGCAATTTTCTATCATCCACTCAACTGAAATATTTTTAAAATATAATTGGATTGAAATACAATAAAATAAAGTGCAAAAATCTATTAATCAAAAACAACACTTTGTTTAAGGAGAAGTAACATGCAGTGAAAACAAATATTAAACTTTAACTTTTAAACTTGAACTGAGTAAAAACTCTAAATATGTGATTGCACAGTAATGTTCACTTGTTTGAGGTTGAGGGTGATACTTGGTGGTGTCCCATCTTTTCCACAAGTTCATCAATGTTCGGGGTAAGGCTCTGAGCTGAGGAAATCCTCAGAATTGAGTGGAGGTGTTCAGCAGTAAGTCGACTTCTGTGTGATGTTTTGTTCAAGTTCATCAAAGAAAACAGTTGTTCACACAGGTATGTGCTGCCAAACATAGACAACGTTTGAGCAGCCTGGATGCGCAGCTGGGGCATTGTGTCGGGGAGGAAACGGGCGAACTCCGCAGCACCCACTGCTGCATATTTTGCCCTCAGTGCATCATTGCATTGGAGGTCAATCAACTCCATTTGGAGGTTTGGTGGTGAGCTTTCCACGTCAACAGCAAATGGGTTACCGAGCAGTTCCAACCTGCTTTTTTGTGCTTCAAAGTCAGCAAATCGGCGTCGAAAGTCAGCGCAAGCATACCTATTTTATCAGCCAACTGTGCGCTCGGGAACGCACTGGTAGAGAGCTTCTCTTTCATGGTCTGGCAGCTGGGAAAGTGGCTCAAATTTTCTTTCCGCATCTGCGTCTCCCACAGAGTCAGTTTGGTTTTAAATGCCTTCACTGTACTGTACATATCAGAGATGACACGATCCCGACCCTGCAGCTGCAAGTTCATTGCATTCAGATGACTCGTAATGTCACACAGAAAAGCCATTTCACACAGAAACATTTCGTCTCGGAGTTGTGTTGTGTCTTTCCCTTTGCTGTCCAAGAACAGACAAATCTCCTCACGAAGCTCGAAACATCTTTGAAGCACCTTTCCCTGGCTTAGCCATCGCACCTCTGTGTGATAAGGCAAATCACCATGCTCCGTTTCTAACTCCGTCAGAAATGCCTTGAACTGGCGGTGATTCAAACCTTTGGCTCTGATAAAGTTAACTGTGCGCGTGATGATGCTCATTACATGCTCCATTTTCAAGGCTTTACCGCACAACGCTTCCTGGTGTATGATACAATGATAAGCTGTCAGCTCACCTGTCGCGTTTTCCTCTTGCATCTTTTCCCGTATCTTTCTCCACCAGTCCGCTCCTGTGTCCACACATCGCAGGTGCTCCGTCGGTTGTCAAACCCACGAGTTTTTCCCAAGGCAGCTCCATCTCATTTACACATCTTGACACCTCTTCATACAAATCATGCCCCGTAGTTGTGCCATGCATAGGACGTAAAGCCAAAAACTCCTCTGTCACGCTTAGGCTGGAGTCCACTCCGCGGATGAAAATTGACAACTGGGCAATGTCAGAAATGTCGGTGCTCTCATCCACAGCCAAGGAATATGCAATGAAATCTTTTCCCTTTTTCACAAGCTGCTCTTTTAGATTGATGGACAACTGGTCTACTCTCTCGGCAATGGTGTTTCTGCTCAGACTCACTTTTAAAAAGAGTTGCCTTTTTTCTGGGCAAACTTCGTCACAAACTTTAATCATGCAGTTTTTGATGAAATCCCCCTCCGTAAATGGCCGGGCTGATTTAGCGATCTCTTCTGCCAAAATAAAACTGGCCTTGACAGCAGCCTGGCCTTGTGATTTGGCTTTTGAACAGAGCCTGTCGAGATTTGAGGCCTCGTTTTAATTCCTCTGCCTTTTGTAGCCTTTGTTCCATGTCCATATTCTTGTTTTTGTCCGCGTGTTTCGTTTCATAATGTCGTCTCAGATTATACTCTTTCAGTACCGCCACACTTTCTCCACACAGAAGACACACAGGTTTTCCAGCTACCTCCGTGAACAAATACTCCGACTCCCACCTTGTTTGAAACCCCGGTTCTCAGTGTCCACCTTCCGTTTTGCCATTTTTGATGGGTATCTGAAAGTTAATTTTACTGTGATGCTGACAACTGCTGTGCCAATAAATATTGAAATGAAGCAGCCTACTGCTCGGTGCGTCACCGTTGCATTGTGGGAAATGTAGTATTGGTGCGTGTAAAAGATCTGCGGGCTGCCGGCTTGCTGCGGTCTGCGGGCCGGTTCTAATAATAAATCAAGATCATCCCAGGGGCCGTAAAAAACCTTCTCGCGGGCCGGATGTGGCCCGCGGGCCTTGACTCTGACATATGTGGTTTATAGGATAACATTAGCCATGTATTGCTACAGTAGCCTCAAAATGTGGCCATGGATGTGTTACTCATTTTAAGGTTGAATGTTACATTAGTTTGCAAAATAGCCTTCACTTTAGGCTATTTACTGTATTACAAAAGTAATATTGAATTTTGTTTGGTTGACAATGCAACCAAATATCAACATTTAACATTGGATAGTTCGATTTTTGGTTTAGATGGAGACCTGAATCCAACACATCAATTATTAATTTGTAGACAAACTAGAATTAAAGCAAAACTAAGTCAGTAGTTAGTTTTCCATCCAATTGGTGACAGATTTTCATGCGAATATAAAACAATCTGCATAAAAACAATATGCAGATTTTCCCACCAGAGATTTTCCCACCAAATTGACTTGTTGCAGATAAAATGGTCTGTGTGATGACAGGGTAAACTATGTACCGAGTAACAAACACAAGTTAAATGGGTTTCCATCGCATTTTCAACTCTGCTGATAGGGATGGTGACAACGCTGACCTTTGCACGTGCGCTCTAGCCAACAGCACAATCTGCACGCAGTTGGCTTGATCGCGCATAAAAGACCGAGATTATTTTTATTTGTAAAACGGCAGCCAAACGCCGTTTATCATGTCACCATTAGAAGACCCTCGATATTATTGGAAAGTTGCATCAAGCTCATCACCTTGCACTTTCACCACCCTGTGAAGCTAAACATTAAAAACAAAATCTGTAGCCTAATAAACTGCATGCTCTCCCGATGAGTCATAGTGGGAGGTCCACATACTACAGTGCATTCGGGAAGGTATTCAGACTCCTTCCCTTTTTCCACATCTTGTTATGTTACATCCTTATTCTAAAATTGACATAATTATTTTTCTCCCTCATCAATCTACAAACAATATACCATAATGACAAAGCGAAAACAGGTTTTTATACATTTTTGCAAATGTATAAATATAAAAAACAGAAATGCCTTATTTACAGAAGTATTCAGACCCTTTGCTATGAGTCTCGAAATTGAGCTCAGGTGCATCCTGTTTCCATTGATCATCCTTGAGATGTTTCTATGACTTGATTGGAGTCCACCTGTTGTAAATTCAATTGTTTGGATATGATTTGGGAAGGCACACACCTGTCTATATAAGGTCCCACAGTGAACAGTGCACGTCAGAGCAAAAACCAAGCCATGAGGTTGAAGGAATTGTCTGTAGAGCTGAGAGACATGCTTGTGTCGAGGCACAGATCTGGGGAAGGGTTCCAAAACAATTCTGCAGCATTGAAGGTCCCCAAGGACACAGTGGTCTCCATCATTCTTAAACAGAAGATGTTTGGAACTACCAAGACTCTTCATAGAGCTGTCCGCCTGGCCAAACTGAGCAATCAGGGGAGAAGGGCCTTGGTCAGGGAGGTGAGCAAGGACCCAATGGTCACTCTGACAGATCTCCAGTGTTCGTCTGTGGAGATGGGAGAACCTTCCAGAAGGACAACCATCTCTGCAGCACTCCACCAATCAGGCCTTTGTGGTAGTGGCCAGGCGGAAGCCACTCCTCAGTAAAAGCACATGACAGCCAAGTTTGCCAAAGGCACCTAAAGGACTCAGACATGAGAAATAAGATTCTCTGGTCTGATAAATTAAAGATTGAACTCTTTGGCCTGAATGCCAAGCGTCTGGAGGAATGTTTGGAGGAAACCTGGCACCATCCCAGGTGGTTGTTACGTTAGTCGTTAAGGGTAGACCAAGGTGCAGTGTGGTAGGCGTACGTTTTCTTTTAATTTTAAATGTTCCACCAAAAACAATAAACAACTCAACAAACGTAAAGCTAGGAGAACAAAGACATGCAACAACCAAAGACAAGATCCCACAACAGAAGGTGGGAAAAAGGGCTGCCTAAGTAGGATTCCCAATCAGAGACAACGATAGGCAGCTGTCTCTGATTGGGAACCATACTCGGCCAACAAAGAAATACAAACATAGATTTCCCACCCTAGACACCCTTTACCAAATAGAGAATTTAAAGGATCTCTAAGGTCAGGGCGTGACAATGGTGGTGGCAGCATCATGCTGTGGGGATGTTTCTCAGCGGCAGGGACTGGGAGACTAGTCAGGATTGAGGGAAGATGAACGGAGCAAAGTACAGAGAGATCCTTGATGAAAACCTGCTCCAGAGTGCTCAGGACCTCAGACTGGGGCAATGGTTCACGTTCCAACAGGACAACAACCCTAAGCACATAGCCAAGACAACGCAGGTGTGGATTTGGGACAAGTCTGAGTGTCCCTGAGTGGTCCAGCCAGAGCGAGGACTTGAAGCATATCAAACATCTCTGGAGAGACATGAAAATAGCTTTGCAGCGACGCTCCCCATCCAACTTGACAGTGCTTGAGAGGATCTGCAGAGAAGAATGGGAGAAACTCTCCAAATACACGTGTGCCAAGCTTGTAGTGTCATACCCAATAAGACTTGAGGCTGTAATCGCTGCCAAAGGTGCTTCAACAAAGTACTGAGTAAATTGTGTGAATTCTAATATAAATGTGGTATTTCAGTTTTCATTTTGCAAAAATGTCTAAACCTGTTTTTGTCATGATCAGGTATTGTGTGTAGATTGATGTGTGAAAAAAAATGATTAAATACATTTTAGAATAAGGCTGTAACTGAACAAAATGTGTAAAAAGTCAAGGGGTCTGAATACTTTCCGAAGGCCCTGCAGGTGTGATTCCTGAGTTAATTAAGCAATTAACATCCCATCATGCTTAGAATCATGTATGAAAATGCTTTGCAAGCCATTATTTTGGCTACCATGGCTATGCCACCATAGGATTGAAACAATAGCTGTTGATGACTTTGAAAATGCTACACACTGGGCATACAAAACATTAAGAACACCTGCTCTTCTATGACAGACTGACCAGCTGAATCCAGGTGAAAACTATGATCCCTTATTGATGTCACTTGTTAAATACACTTCAATCAGTGTAGATGAAGGGGAGACGACAGGTTAAATAATCATTTTTAAGCCTTGAGACAATTGAGACATTAAATCAAATCAAATCAAATGTATTTATATAGCCCTTTGTACATCAGCTGATATCTCAAAATGCTGTATAGAAACCCAGCCTAAAACCCCAAACAGCATGCAATGCCGGTGAAGAAGCACGGTGGCTAGGAAAAACTTCCTAGAAAGGCCAAAACCTAGGAAGGAACCTAGAGAGGAACCAGGCTATGATGTGTGGCCAGTCCTCTTCTGGCTGGGCCGGGTGGAGATTATAACAGAACATGGCCAAGATGTTCAAATGTTCATAAATGACCAGCATGGTCAAATAATAATAATCACAGTAGTTGTCGAGGGTGCAGCAAGTCAGCATCTCAGGAATAAATGTCAGTTGGCTTTTCATAGCCGATCATTAAGAGTATCTCTACCACTCCTGCTGTCTCTAGAGAGTTGAAAACAGCAGGTCTGGGACAGTTAGCACGTCCGGTGAACAGGTCAGGATTCCATAGCCGCAGGCAGAACAGTTGAAACTGGAGCAGCAGCACGGCCAGGTGGACTGGGGACAGCAAGGAGTCATCATGCCAGGTAGTCCTGAGGCATGGTCCTAGAGCTCAGGTCCTCCGAGAGAGAGAAAGCGAGAAAGAGAGAATTAGAGAGAGCATACTTAAATTCACACAGGACAGCGGATAAGACAGGAGAAGTTGTCATGCTGGTGAAAGAGGACCCAAAAGCGACTTAACAGAAACAGAGTTTATTCAAGTCCAAACAGGGAATAACAGAAATCCTCTAGTCTGTAGAGGGGAATAACAAGAGAAGCGGCCACAGACTGCAGGTCGCTTTTCGGGTAGGCGCAGGCCGTAGTTGACAGAGACACCTGCTCACACGCAGCATCTGATGAAGGCAAAAAACACGACAGGACAGGGCGAAACACAATCACAGCACGGTGAATACTAAACAAGGAACCGACGGGACAGGAACGGAACACAAAGGCATAAATAGGGACTCTAATCAGGGGAAAGGATCGGGAACAGGTGTGGGAAGACTAAATGATGATTAGGGGAATAGGAACAGCTGGGAGCAGGAACGGAACGACAGAGAGAAGAGAGAGCGAGAGAGTGAGAGAGGGAGGGGGAGAGAGAGGGATAGAAAGAGGGAAAGAACCTAACAAGACCAGTAGAGGGAAACGAACAGAATGGGGAGCACAGGGACAAGACATGATAATAAATGACAAACATGACAGTACCCCCCCCACTCACCGAGCGCCTCCTGGCGCACTCGAGGAGGAATCCTGGCGGCAACGGAGGAAATCATCGATGAGTGAACGGTCCAGCACGTCCCGAGACGGAACCCAACTCCTCTCCTCAGGACCGTAACCCTCCCAATCCACTAAGTATTGGTGACCCCGTCCCCGAGAACGCATGTCCATGATCTTATGTACCTTGTAAATAGGTGCGCTCTCGACAAGGACGGGAGGGGGAGGGAAGACGAACGGGGTGCGAAGAAAGGGCTTAACACAGGAGACATGGAAGACAGGATGGACGCGACGAAGATGTCGCGGAAGAAGCAGTCGCACAGCGACAGGATTGACGACCTGGGAGACACGGAACGGACCAATGAACCGCGGAGTCAACTTACGAGAAGCTGTCGTAAGAGGAAGGTTGCGAGTGGAAAGCCACACTCTCTGGCCGCAACAATACCTTGGACTCTTAATCCTGCGTTTATTGGCGGCTCTCACAGTCTTCCCCGCAGACAAAGGCAGACCGGTAATGAAGTCTAAGGCGATGTGAGACCATGGTCGAGAAGGAATGGGGAGCGGTCTGAGACGACCGGCAGGAGGAGAGTTACCCGACTTAGTCTGCGCGCAGTCCGAACAAGCAGCCACGAAACGGCGCGTGTCACGCTCCTGAGTCGGCCACCAAAAGCGCTGGCGAATAGACGCAAGAGTGCCTCGAACACCGGGATGACCAGCTAACTTGGCAGAGTGAGCCCACTGAAGAACAGCCAGACGAGTGGAAACAGGAACGAAAAGGAGGTTACTAGGACAAGCGCGCGGCGACGCAGTGTGCGTGAGTGCTTGCTTAACCTGTCTTTCAATTCCCCAGACTGTTAACCCGACAACACGCCCATAAGGAAGAATCCCCTCGGGATCAGTAGAAGCCACAGAAGAACTAAACAGACGGGATAAGGCATCAGGCTTGGTGTTCTTGCTACCCGGACGGTAAGAAATCACAAACTCGAAACGAGCGAAAAACAACGCCCAACGAGCTTGACGGGCATTAAGTCGTTTGGCAGAACGGATGTACTCAAGGTTCTTATGGTCTGTCCAAACGACAAAAGGAACGGTCGCCCCCTCCAACCACTGTCGCCATTCGCCTAGGGCTAAGCGGATGGCGAGCAGTTCACGGTTACCCACATCATAGTTGCGCTCAGATGGCGACAGGCGATGAGAAAAATAAGCGCAAGGATGAACCTTATCGTCAGACTGGAAGCGCTGGGATAGAATGGCTCCCACGCCTACCTCTGAAGCGTCAACCTCGACAATGAATTGTCTAGTGACGTCAGGAGTAACGAGGATAGGAGCGGACGTAAAACGTTCTTTTAGAAGATCAAAAGCTCCCTGGGCGGAACCGGACCACTTAAAACACGTCTTGACAGAAGTAAGAGCTGTGAGAGGGGCAGCAACTTGACCGAAATTACGAATGAAACGCCGATAGAAATTAGCGAAACCTAAAAAGCGCTGCAACTCGACACGTGACCTTGGAACGGGCCAATCACTGACAGCTTGGACCTTAGCGGAATCCATCTGAATGCCTTCAGCGGAAATAACGGAACCGAGAAAAGTAACGGAGGAGACATGAAAAGAGCACTTCTCAGCCTTTACGTAGAGACAATTCTCTAAAAGGCGCTGTAGAACACGTCGAACGTGCTGAACATGAATCTCGAGTGACGGAGAAAAAATCAGGATATCGTCAAGATAGACAAAAACAAAGATGTTCAGCATGTCTCTCAGAACATCATTAACTAATGCCTGAAAAACAGCTGGCGCATTGGCGAGACCGAACGGCAGAACCCGGTACTCAAAATGCCCTAACGGAGTGTTAAACGCCGTTTTCCACTCGTCCCCCTCTCTGATGCGCACGAGATGGTAAGCGTTACGAAGGTCCAACTTAGTAAAGCACCTGGCTCCCTGCAGAATCTCGAAGGCTGATGACATAAGGGGAAGCGGATAACGATTCTTAACCGTTATGTCATTCAGCCCTCGATAATCCACGCAGGGGCGCAGAGTACCGTCCTTCTTCTTAACAAAAAGAACCCCGCCCCGGCCGGAGAAGAAGAAGGCACTATGGTACCGGCGTCAAGAGACACAGACAAATAATCCTCGAGAGCCTTACGTTCGGGAGCCGACAGAGAGTATAGTCTACCTCGAGGAGGAGTGGTCCCCGGAAGGAGATCAATACTACAATCATACGACCGGTGAGGAGGAAGGGAGTTGGCTCGGGACCGACTGAAGACCGTGCGCAGATCATGATATTCCTCCGGCACTCCTGTCAAATCGCCAGGTTCCTCCTGAGAAGTAGGGACAGAAGAAACGGGAGGGATGGCAGACATTAAACACTTCACATGACAAGAAACGTTCCAGGATAGGATAGAATTACTAGACCAATTAATAGAAGGATTATGACATACTAGCCAGGGATGACCCAAAACAACAGGTGTAAACGGTGAACGGAAAATCAAAAAAGAAATAGTCTCACTGTGGTTACCAGATACTGTGAGAGTTAAAGGTAGTGTCTCAAATTTGATACTGGGAAGATGACTACCATCTAAGGCAAACATGGGCGTAGGCTTGTCTAACGGTCTGAAAGGAATGTTATGTTTCCGAACCCATGCTTCGTCCATGAAACAACCCTCAGCCCCAGAGTCAATCAAGGCACTGCATGTAGCACCCGAACCGGTCCAGCGTAGATGGACCGACATAGTAGTACAAGATCTAGATGAAGAGACCTGAGTAGTAGCGCTCACCAGTAGCCCTCCGCTTACTGATGGGCTCTGGCCTCTTACTGGACATGAATTAACAAAATGTCCAGCAACTCCGCAATAGAGGCACAGGCGGTTGGTGATCCTCCGTTCCCTCTCCTTAGTCGAGATGAACGAATCCCTCCCAGCTGCATGGGCTCAGTCTCAAAGCCAGAGGAGGGAGATGGTTGTGATGCGGAGCAGGGAAACACCGTTGATGCGAGCTCTCTTCCACGAGCCCGGTGACGAAGATCTACCCGTCGTTCTATGCGGATGGCGAGAGCAATCAAAGAGTCCACATCTGAAGGAACCTCCCGGGAGAGAATCTCATCCTTAACCACAGCGTGGAGTCCCTCCAGAAAACGAGCGAGCAGCGCCGGCTCGTTCCACTCACTAGAGGCAGCAAGAGTGCGAAACTCAATAGAATAATCCGTTATGGACCGTTCACCTTGGCATAAGGAAGCCAGGGCCCTAGAAGCCTCCCTACCAAAAACTGAACGGTCAAAAACCCGAATCATCTCCTCTTTAAAGTTCTGGAACTTGTTAGAGCAATCAGCCCTTGCCTCCCAGATAGCTGTGCCCCATTCTCGAGCCCGGCCAGTAAGGAGTGAAATGACGTAAGCAACCCGAGCTCTCTCTCTAGAGTATGTGTTGGGTTGGAGAGAGAACACAATCTCACACTGCGTGAGAAAGGAGCGGCACTCAGTGGGCTGCCCGGAGTAGCAAGGTGGGTTATTAACCCTAGGTTCTGGAGGCTCGGCAGGCCAGGAAGTAACAGGTGGCACGAGACGTAGACTCTGGAACTGTCCAGAGAGGTCGGAAACCTGAGCGGCCAGGTTCTCCACGGCATGGCGAGCAGCAGACAATTCCTGCTCGTGTCTGCCGAGCATGGCTCCTTGGATCTCGACGGCAGTGTAACGAGCGTCTGAAGTCGCTGGGTCCATTCCTTGGTCGGTTCCTTCTGTCATGCTGGTGAAAGAGGACCCAAAAGCGACTTAACAGAAACAGAGTTTATTCAAGTCCAAACAGGGAATAACAGAAATCCTCTAGTCTGTAGAGGGGAATAACAAGAGAAGCGGCCACAGACTGCAGGTCGCTTCGGGTAGGCGCAGGCCGTAGTTGACAGAGACACCTGCTCACACGCAGCATCTGATGAAGGCAAAAAACACGACAGGACAGGGCGAAACACAATCACAGCACGGTGAATACTAAACAAGGAACCGACGGGACAGGAACGGAACACAAAGGAATAAATAGGGACTCTAATCAGGGGAAAGGATCGGGAACAGGTGTGGGAAGACTAAATGATGATTAGGGGAATAGGAACAGCTGGGAGCAGGAACGGAACGACAGAGAGAAGAGAGAGCGAGAGAGTGAGAGAGGGAGGGGGAGAGAGAGGGATAGAAAGAGGGAAAGAACCTAACAAGACCAGTAGAGGGAAACGAACAGAATGGGGAGCACAGGGACAAGACATGATAATAAATGACAAACATGACAGAAGTACTCCAGATTTAACAAACTGACCCTAGCCCCCCGACACAAACTACTGCAGCATAAATACTGGAGGCTTAGACCTGGATTGTGCATTTGTGCCATTCAGAGGGTGAATGGTTCAGACAGAAGATTGAAGTGCCTTGGAACTGGGTAGTAGGTTCCAGGCCCACCGGTTTGTGTCAATAGCGACAACACTGCTGGGCTTTTCACGCTCAGCAACTTCCCGTGTTTATCAAGAATGGTCCACCACCCGAGGACATCAGACCAACTTCACACAACTGTGGGAAGCATTGGAATCAACATGGGCCAGCATCCCTGAGGGATGCTTTCGACACCTTGTAGAGTCCATGCCTGAGGATCTTCTGAGGGGTGTTCCTAATGTTTGGTATACTCAGCGTATACTGTAGGCCTAAATAACATCATTGATGATATATGAGTGATTAAATAGTTTCACTGTCGCCATCGAAGTCATTCCAAAAGGTAGGTTTAACAGAGAAAATAAAATGTGACCATACTTTGTTTTTAACAAGAATTGAAGCTTTCTGCCCATATAAGACATGTCTATGTCCTGGAAAGTTGGCTGCTACTTACAAAGTAATTCTAGTCACATTAGCGCATGTTAGCAACAACTGTCCTTGTTTAGGGACACCGAGTCCGTAGCGGTTCATCTAATTGCACTGTCCAATTTACAGTAGCTATTACAGTGAAAAAATACCATGCTATTGTTTGAGGAGAGTGCATAACAACACAACACTTTTATCAGGGCAACTGGTTTGATACATTCACCTCTGAAAGTAAAAAATGTACTTACATTCAGTAATCTTGCTCTGATTTGTCGTCCTGGGGGTCCCAGAGATAACATGTACCATTGTTTAGTTTGATCAAATCCATTTTCTATTCAAATGTAGGAACTGGGTTCTACAGTTTGAAACCCTGCTGTTTCTGCCCCCCCACCACCCGGCCATCTAGATGTAGGAAGGTTAGTGTCTTTCTGTAGGGAGGCTAATGACCCATCGTGTAAGACATTCTTGGGAGTGTGTAAACTTAAATGTTTTATTACTATAGCATCTTTATATGTTTTCGATAGTTATGTACTTGAAAATGTATCAATTGACCAATTCCGCTCATTTGAAAAAACTCCTGGCAGACTTGATACAAAATATAGTGTAGTAATGTAATGGAAAAGAGGGATACCTAGTCAGTTGTACAGCTGAGTGCCTTCAACTGAAATGTGCCTTCCGCATTTAACCCAACCCCTCTGAATCAGAGATGTGCGAGGGGCTGCCTAAATCAACATCCACCTCTTTGGGGAACAGTGGGTTAACTGCCTTGCTCAGGGTCAGAATGACAGATTTTTTACCTTGTCAGCTTGGGGATTCAATCCAGCAACCTTTCGGTTACTGGCCCAACGTTCTAACCACAAGGCTACCTGCCATACTGTTTCACAAAATCAGTCTGAAACTTTGCACACACACTGCTACCATCTGGTGGCCAACATCTAAATTGTGCCTAAACTCATAGTTGATTATATGACCTTTCTCTTGCTCTCAAAGATGATGAAAAAAATACAAATTAGAAAATGCATGTTTTTTTGTGTGTATTATCTTTTACCAGATCTAATGTATTATATTCTCTTACATTAATTTCAGATTTCCACAAGTGTTTTCTTTCAAACGGTAGTCATTGACAAATATCAAGGCGAAGCAGGGCTTGCTTAAAACCCTGGATGAGAGACTGGAGGGTAACTGTAGATAGATCAATTCTCCAGTAGGGGGTGCAACCCAGCCTATAGTTTTTTTCTGACATATATGGCTATAAATTGAAGATCTGACGTTGTTTTAAAGACACAAATTCAACACATTTTATACAAGGTTTGTCTATGTTGAAAATTGGTTACCACGATGACATAATCCTGTTTTTGAAATTTCCACATTAATTCCACCATCAAAACTAAAAATGTTAGACTTTTTTCAAATCCAATGTATTTACCGTGTAGATTCCACGTCACAAACAAATTTGACAAATTATGTCGAAACAACATTTTTGAAAACATCCATAAAGAGATTATTTGTCGATTGATTATATCTGTTATTTTCCAATTGTCCAATTTGATCCAGAGCAGTAACATGACAGTGAGCGCGCTGCCTCTTTTCTGTCCCCATCCTCTCTGTTCCAACATGTTTCCATGTTTCAGAGTAGTCAGAAAGTAGGAGTACAAGTGAAAACACCTCTTGATTCAAGGCTGCTGTCTCTTTGTTTATTCTGAGGGTGAGTCATAATCGTCTGAGAGGGCAAGATGAACAACTGTGATGATTCAATAGAACAAACTGCCCATTTAAGTGTTTTAAGAGTGGTGGACATAACCGGCCATTCAGGTGAATTAATGTGTTGTTTGTTTTGTTTAATCCAAAATTAATGTCATAACACCTTTACACGCAAAGAAACTGAACAAATAACAAAGAAACTGAAGACACACAGCAAACAGGATTTAAATGAAATGTCAGTAAGTATTGAGCTTTATTTATGACGGATAGGATATGTGTACAGACATTGCAGGGCGACCATCATTATCTGGGCTGTTTAAGGAGACAGACTAGAAGCTGTGGTGATGATTACGAGCCTGAGCCCGAGCCTTGCGCGCGCCCGCGGAATCTATAAAAGAATGCGAGATGCACCCACTGAGCTGAGTGAAGTGAATTAGAGGAGATAAGTGTGGCAGAGGAGGAGAGACACCTATACAGAGGAGGATACATTTGGATTCAGCTAAAAGTCAGCTCCACAGAGAAACTAAATAGCACAGGTATGTTCAAAATGACATTTAGGCAACTTTTTCCCTCATCGTGAATATCGCATCTCCTCCTATTGGTTTCTACTCCTGAGCATAACACGTCTCCAACATGCCATGCAGAGGGATTTGCGAATGAATGACTCAGCCATGCAACAGAATGACAGTGCACAGACCCTGGCACCAGAGGTTTGTGAGCAGGTGCTGGAGGATAATGCTGGACTGGGTTACGGTGGCTCTACTGGTAACCTGTCGCTGCGGTGCTGGCTGTATTTCTTAAGCAAGGAATCTATCCTGGATCTGCAGGGCGATGGCTCCAGCATCACAGTGCGTGTGATGATAGCTCTGGTGTACTCTGTCGTGTGTGCACTGGGGCTAGTGGGGAACTCTCTGGCACTCTACCTGCTTCACTCACGCCACAGTCAGAAGCAGTCTTCCATCAACTGCTTTGTAATGGGCTTGGCTCTCACAGACCTGCAGTTTGTTCTCACGCTCCCTTTTTGGGCTATTGACACGGCTCTGGACTTCCGCTGGCCCTTTGGCAAAGTAATGTGTAAGATCATCAGCTCCGTGACCGTCATGAACATGTACGCCAGCGTCTTCTTCCTGACTGCCATGAGTGTGGCACGGTACTACTCGGTGACCACGGCCCTCAAGATGCACAGCAGGCGGGCAGCGGCGGCTGGTGCCAAGTGGATCAGCCTGGGTATCTGGGTAGTGTCGCTGCTGGTCACCCTGCCCCATGCCATCTACTCCACCAGTGCCCAGCTGTACGACGAGGAGTTGTGTTTGGTGCGATTCTCTGAGTCGGGCAGCTGGGACCCTCAGCTGCTCCTGGGGCTGTACCAGCTACAGAAGGTACTGCTGGGCTTTCTCATCCCCTTGGCGGTCATCACTGTGTGCTACCTGCTTCTGCTGCGCTTCGTGCTGAGCCAACGCATCAGCGGAGTGACCAGCTCGGAGGGCTCGGAAGGCCGCCACAAGCACCGCTCCAAAGTCACCAAGTCGGTGGCCATCGTGGTGCTGTCCTTTTTTCTGTGCTGGCTGCCCAACCAGGCGCTGACGCTGTGGGGCGCGCTGATTAAGTTTGACCTGGTGCACTTCAGCAACGCATATTACAACGCCCAGAACTACACCTTCCCTCTGACTGTATGTCTGGCTCACACTAACAGCTGCCTCAACCCTGTGTTGTACTGCATAATTCGCCGTGAGTACCGCACAGGCCTCAAAGAGCTGCTGCTGCGCGCCACACCCTCCCCAAGGAGCCTGGCCAACCTGCTGCCCCGCAAGGCCAAGGTGGCAGAGGCTCCCCCTGACATGGTGCTGGTCCAGATGGATGTTTGAGGCATTTCATGAAATTTGTTTGTTGTGAATGACGGAACAGCACCATCACAAGGAATGCCAATTAAGATGTGCCCTATTTTCTTTCCCCCTACTCAGATTCTCTTTGCCAGATGTGTTTTTCATCTGTCTCCTCCGGTGCTTCTCTGCCTTCCCGTAATTTGCCATGAATATGTAACAAGTAGCACTCATGTCAGGGGTCTCAATGAGTTCAAACCATAATGCGTCCCCTTCTGCTTCGTACCTGCCAGATAAGACACAAGTCGCCATTCCACCTATGATCTCCATTAATTATCCATTTGTTTTCAATCATTTGAATTGGGTCATTTGCACTCAACAGAACACACTTTCTGCCACGTCTTGTATTCACGAGATGATGAATAGATGAGACTGTCCATAGGATGCAAGAGTTTATTCAGACATACTAATGTCTGTGCAGGGTGTTATTGTCATGCAATTTAGTACCTTGTTATTGCATTTGGTCATGTCCTCCTATGCTATAACTGTCCTTGGTAGGTGTATAGATCCTTTAAATCATCAAATAAAACAGGAACTCAATTATAATCTATTGATATGGTTCATTTTATATCATTTTGATTGGTGTTATTGTTATTACCAGAGCCATGTTGGCAAATGTCTCTCTCCAGGAAGCTTTGTTGTGTGTGCAAGCAACCGATTAGTAGAGTATTTTTTACTCCAAATAATATATATGTTTCTGATATAGACAAATAAAGGAGTGATGTGGGGACATATTGTAAGTGTGATAGAGCAAGTTGTGGGTCACCGTCTTACACCACATTAGCTGATCGTGAAAGGAAAACATTTCTCACAAATGTTAACTGCAGTTGTACGCACGGTCAGGGTCTCTTAGTGTGTCCACTAGAACGTAAGGAAACAATTTAGATTTGAAGGAGTAGAAAAGTTGCATTACATTGCAACAACAAGACGACCTTGCTTGCAGTCTTTGCTTTCTCTGTCTGTTAAACGTGAGCTGCGCACACACACTGAGCCGCTGCTTTGAGCCATACAAAGGGAATTTATTATGGGATATCATCCTCCTACCCATTCATATATCTATATTAATAATTCAGTTTGAAGGAAATATATATAAAAAAAGTATGAAATAGTCGAAATGTGAACAAGTCTCTGTGAAATCATGTACTGTAAAGGTTATATTGCAAGAGCTACACGATTACTAATGTGATTGACCATTTTTTGTAATTGTGTTGCTTTGATCTCATTAGCTATATAAACTGTTTTAGTAAAGATTGAAATAAGATTTTAGTAAAATTGCAAGTGCATTATGTAGAACTAAGAAATAAACCAGTCAACGTGAACATCCTCTTTTGATGAATTGGGTCGTGTTTGAAATCAGAGCATATGGATGGGGATGTGGTATACACATGCATGATCTTAATTTGAGCCAGTTCTCTACAGCAGGAAAATAATCCTGTAGCAACAGGAAATGTGAATTATTATGTGGATTATAATTAATGGACATTTTGTAGGGGAAAATACATTTTTCATAAGGGAAAATTAAGTCTGAAAATTCAAATTGGAAATTACAAACTTCAGAAGCCTTTTTAAACCTCAAATACACTACAAGTTTAAAATGTCCTGTATTGCAGGAAAGCTATCCTGCAACAGTGTGATCAAATTCAGATCCTACAGTTTAGGGCTCCAGTGATGGAGTGGCTCTAATTGTGCTGTTAAGTACCTTAGAATAAGGGTCCACCAATAGGCGGCCCGATATTATCCTCCCCCCCAAAGTTTTCTGAGCAAAAATATACCAAGTATTCCCATGCATGAACAAAGAGGCATATGTGATCGTATCGCAATATAATTAAGGTTTTGAAAATATTCTGTTTTTGTCAAATACTATATCTGTTTGGGATTATTACAGTCAATTTGCAGTGTACAAATGATTTATACCTATGCTCTGGCAACCCAACCATCTGCTCAAGGAAAAATCAGCCTGTGGCTGAATGTATTTGGGGACCCCAGCCTTTCATTGACATTCTCAGCATGCAGACAGGAATGTGGCTTTCTTTCTCACGTTGTAACGGCCGTTGTTGATGGGAGAAGGTGAGGACCAAAATGCAGTGTGGTAAGTGTCCATATTGATAATTTATTATCATAAGAACACTAAACAAACTAACAACGAAGAATGAACAAAATGAAACAGTCCTGTCTGGTGTAGACACAAAACAGAAAACAATCACCCACGAAACACAATAGAAAACAGGCTGCCTAAATATGATTCTCAATCAGGGACAACGATTGACAGCTGCCTCTGATTGAGAACCATACCAGGCCAAACACAGAAATAGCAAATCATAGAAAAACTAACATAGACAACCCACCCAACTCACACCCTGACCATACTAAAACAAAGACAAAACAAAAGAACTAAGGTCAGAACGTGACACACGTGGCGTTAATTCTGATTTCACCAGGCTATTCTTCTTCTGCACTGAAAGACAAACTCTGTTGTTTACATCTGTCAAACCCTACCAAACATTCAGCCTGAGAAATGATGAGGATTCTTTCTTTTGTCAACCCTTAACCCCTAACAAATCAAATGCTTTGACACCACCTCGCCATCAAGGGCTGCAGTGTCTGCTTGTTAACTCCTCTCCCAGGCACTTACAGCAATTTATCAATGAATCAGGGACTAATGCATATCCATAGGAAAATGTGTTTGCTATAATTCTATTACGTTCCACTTGACTTTTAGCACTCTTTCTACTTATGCTGACATTGCCTTACAGCGATGCTTCGCAAAACATTCAGATTCATGATGAGCAAACTATTTGCAAACCATCTCAGAAATATAAATTGCTAATATCGTGATTGAAAGTGCAATCTAGACGTGTGCAGTATCTCTCCACTAATGATGTTACATATTGAGGCTCATGAATAATATAAGAAGTACAATGGGTCGTGGAGACAGCCTATGAATACCAAAGCACATTGTCATAACCTTTATTTCAAATGAAGAGAGTTTTATTAAGTTCTCCCCAGTACTTGAAGGAGCGAGTGGAGATGGGAGTCGAGAGGCACTTCCTGAGGTAATAAGCCAACTCATAAAACCTATTCTAGTAAGGTACTTATCTCTTTTATCAGGGTGGATGGGGATGGGGAAGAGGACGGGGTATGGGACGATGATTTTAGAGAGCAAAGAAAGACAGAACACTTGATTTACCATACTGGGAGACTGTCTGAAGAGGAATCCTATTGAGATGCATTCAGCAGCTCACTAAGGAAAGGAGGATTCATCTTTATCTCCCATGAGGTGAATAACTGTGATTCATATTGACTGATTGCCATAAATGGCAGGGAGGACTGCAGATTAATTACTTTCAGTGTTGAAACGTAGATCCATTCAGAAGCTTCCTAGGATTAATTGATTGCCTGGTTAAATGTATACAGTAGATAGCATCTGCCATGATTCCTCTCATCAGAGAATAGTTTTTTGTTTTTCCCCCATCATCATTTCCTCTGATGGAAATTTTCCAGATACCTGTCAAATTATTCCACCTCTTCTGACCATTCCAACAACACACACATTCCAATCTTCAAGTCCATGATGGAATTAAATGTACTCTCATGTTGCCCGCAGCACCAGAAGGTGCTTATCTTTGAGTCCATTAAGAGCTGGGCCAAAACGAACTCTCATATTCCTAAAGCCTACTATTAATTCCTGACGACTCTCCTCCCGACTTTGCATTTCCATCAACAACAACCCCCTCTGTATCTTACTTCCTCCCTCTCCTGGTGAATCTCACCCTCTACCACAGCTTTGATCCAGCTAAATATGAAATCCCGACAGTTTGCAAAGTGCAAACTTCAGGCAAACTTCTCATGCCTACGCAGATTCATGACAACAAAGTGTGACAGTGGCAGGGATGCTCCCCTTTGACATCAAGGTCACTTTGACGTGACTCAGAGTATCATTGTGGCAGAAATGTACGCACACCCTTGATATTGTGTGACTTTATTTAAAGATGTTCAATACACAGCATGTTACTCGCCTCATTGTACTTCAAACTAGACAGGAGAGGAGATAATGACTACTACTTATAACAGCATCTCTGTCTATGGATACGAGTAGAAATGGTTGCAGTAAACAATCATTTTTTTAAGAAGGGCTATTTGTAATGATTGTGATACGTGGCTGTTTCATCAACTTCAGTTGCATGCATGTGGCCTGGGGAGAGCTAGGAGGGATCTCATGGTACAGAGACCCAGGGAGGCAGGTTCTTTTCAAAACGTAGGCTTCTATTTAATGTGGCATCAACACAAGCACTCCATGAGAATAGGCCTAAACTAGATCTTCAGTTATAAAACATCTTCAAAAGGAAAAGTCTCTCTGCTCTACCATGTTGTAGGCTGTCTTTCAAGTCTGTCGTTGTTTAGGGTAGCGTGACAGCATCAATACGCTTGTTCTGAGTCAGTCTGGATAACCAATCTGCTACTTTTGTTGAATGCATCACAAACACACGACATCTTCCTCATCCCACTTCCATTCAACAACAGGGAAGTGGAGATAATGACTAATACCCAGGGATGTAATCGGGTGTTAGTCATTATCTGTGACAATTTCACAGGGGGCCACTTCGACAAGTAGAAAACATTAGGGCCGTTCCATGTTGTTTCAGCAGGCCATGACCCTCGCCATCTCAGATTGTTCTGAAATGGTTTCTGTAGTTAGAAACAGATAAGATAAGCATTCCAGCAACATTATTTTGCTGAAATGTAATTTGATCTGAGAAACGAAGCTAATTGATTGCACCCAAATTCACCATTTTAATTTATCGTATTCATATAATATTCAATAATTATAGTACCTACCATCTGATTTGGACCAAAGTTTTGTTGAACAATGGGTTAGACATGAGGAATCAAAAGAAATGGTCAACAGCCACCCATGGACACCCCACGCCTTCCCACCCCAACAACGAGTATGTAGTATCAGTTCTCTATGTCTGACAAGTAGTATGGAACTGCGGCTGTCAGTATTGTCGATTTGATTTGATTTGTTTTATTATTATAATGCCATGCATCTTCAGGATGCCCAAATGGGCCTATAAAACACTGTATGTACTCTAGCAAAATACAATAATCATGTCCATATATCTACACATGCATACATGTATACAAACATACATTCATAGGGCCGTGAAAGACTGTTGAGAAAACAAAACATTTCACGTATAAAATGTATGTATCTTCCAAGCTTTGGAGGAAAGATTTGCAAACAGGAATACTTATTTCCTAAATAGCCATTCAAGTTTTTCTTCATCTCTAATCCAGAATAGTTCCTGTTTTCTTTGCAACATTTTATCAAACAGTATAGTGCTCAAACCATCATATGAAGGATAATAAAATAAAATGTGCAGTTCTGTCTCGACCCCTAAACCACAGACAGATGAAAAGCGCGACTATGTACTATGTCATTGAACCTTCCTACTTCAATTGCCAGAGGCAGCATCCCGGCTCTCAACTGGGCACACAAGGACCTTTGGTGTTTTATCACAGTTAAAAACCTTTTTAATTTTTCTGTCCTCTGGCATATTGATGAGGCGGTTCCATAACCTAATAATTTCACCCCTCTGTCTTATTTCACAGGACTCCCAACATATGACTCCTTGAATAGCAAGGCTTGGGGCCAAACCCAGAAAACATTGCATGGCTCTATTCATCAATATAGTTCGCTGTTTGGTTTCTTTAAAACCCCAGATTCCAGCAGCACAGTTCAAGGTCTTCACATATTTTCTGTTTACTTACTACAGACCCCAACCCTCTACTTGCGGAATCTGATAAACACTTTATACCTTCTTCAAAGGTCATACATTCATCAAAAAGGAAACCAATGTACAGTATTTATATGAGTTAGTGTAGTTTAGGGTCATTGCTCTAAAAGAGAAATCATGAATACTTCTTATTGTGCCCTTTTTTTTCTGAAGTGCGTTATCTGGGTTTTATCTTGGTTAATCATTCATCTCCACTTGGTAAAACAGAGAGTGACAGTGTTCAACATGCTGTACATTGCGAATAAAACTCACTCTCTTCAAGGCGGACAGTATCATCTGCGTACAATAGCTTCCCCAAAAGTCGTGACCTCCTAGGTTAGCATGCATGATTTGAAGAGCCATGTCATTTTCAAAAAGGGCCAACGAAGGTGGGGAAGGGATGTCGCCTCGCTTGACTCCAAAGGAGTGGGAAACCATCCAGTCTTCAACTAATGTACCTGTACACAGGAGACTGGACCTCTATGTAGAGCTTTAGTTGCATCATAACATTCACCATCCACTCGGCATTTACACGTCTGAAAGTACGAATATAGCTATTTAACCAATCAAAAGCCTTTTGGAAATCAATAAAACATACATACAGTGCATTCAGAAAGCATTCAGATCCCTTCCCTTTTTCCACATTTGTTATGTTACAGCCTTATTCTAAAATTGATTAAATAAAACAATGTCATCATCAATCTACACACAATTCTTTGCAAATGTATTAAAAATACAAAACAGAAATTCCTTATTTGCATAAGTATTCAGACCCTTTGCTATGAGAATTGAAATTGAGCCCAGGTGCATCCTGTTTCCATTGACTATCACCCTTGATCTGTTTCTACAACGGGAGTGATGATGGGAGTCCACATGTGGTAAATTCAATTGATTGGACATAGTTTTGGAAAGGTACACACCTGTCTATATAAGGTCCCACAGTTGACAGTGGATGTCAGAGCAAAAACAAAGCCATGCCGTCGAAGAATTGTCCGTATTCGTAATTGTCCGCTTCGGGACAGGATTTTGTCGAGGCACAGATCTGGGGAAGGGTACAACATTTTTTGCAGCATTGAAGGTCCTCAAGAACACAGTGGTCTCCATCACTGTTAAATATAAGAAGTTTGGAATCACCAAGACTCTTCTTAGAGCTGGCCGCCTGGCCAAACTGAACAATTAGGGGAGAAGGGCCTTGGTCAGGAAGGTGACCAAGAACCTGATGGTCACTCTGACAGAGCTCCAGAGTTCCTCTGTGGCGATGGAAGAACCTTCGAGAATGACAACCATCTCTGCAGCACTCCACCAATCAGGCCTTTGTGGTAGGCTGACCAGGCGGAAGCCACCCCTCAGTAAAAGGCACATGACAGCCAACTTGGAGTTTGCCAAAAGGCACCTAAAGGATTCTGACCATGAGAAACAAGATTCTCTGGTCTGATGAAACCAAGATTGAACTACTCTTTGGCCTGAATACCAAGTGCCACTACTCACAGGCCTTGAGTGGCCCATCCAAAGCGCAGACTTGAACCCGATCGAACATCCATGGAGAGACCTGAAAGTAACTGTGTAGCAACGCTCCCCATCCAACCGGTTGTTACTTTGCTGTTGTTGGAGATGCAGTGCTTGGCCCTTTCTGAATCTCCTCTTACAGAACATTAGCTTGTTGTCAAAGACATGTTGACACTGTTTAAACTCTTCTCTTAAACTTATTTTCATTGATTGTCTTTACATTTTAGGAACTTATTTTCTGCAACTCTTATTACAGACTGTAAATAACTTAACTCCTTATTGCAATATGGTTTATTCTCACCTCATAGCAGTAATAGCACCATCTAGTGGTCAGAACCTGGTAATATCAGGATGTTGGATGGGATATAAACTTAACTTCAATGACCAATTTCTCTGCAAGGGGAAAAAAATCAAAATGAGAACACATTACATAAGATGAAGACACAATACTATGAGCTGCAGTTCCATACTACTTGTCAGAAACAGAGAACTGATACTACATACTCGTTGTTGGGGTGGGATTGGCATGGAATGTGGGGGTCCGTGTGTGGCTATCGACAATTTCTTTAGATTCCTCATGTCTAACTCATTGTTAGAAAACGATTGGTCCAAATTGGATGTTAGGTACAATATTTATTGAATATTATATGAATCTATAAATTGTAAACAATTAGCTTAATTTCTCAAATTATATTTAAGCAAACTAAAGTTGCAGAAATGCTAATCTTACCTGTGTTTAACAACAGGAACAATTTCAGAACAATCTGATATGGTGGGTTGTCACGTTCTGACCATAGTTCTTTTGTGTTTTCCTTGTTTTAGTGTTGGTCAGGACGTGAGCTGGGTGGGCATTCTGTTTTGTGTGCCAAGGTTGTTTTTCTGTGTTCGGCCTAGTATGGTTCTCAATCAGAGGCAGGTGTCGTTAGTTGTCTCTGATTGAGAATCATACTTAGGTAGCCTGTGTTTCACTGTGTTTTTGTGGGTGATTGTTTCCGTGTTTTACACCACACTGCACTATTTTCGGTTGTCGTTATTGACGTTTTGTTTTGTATAGAGTGTTCAGTTTATGTGTTTAATAAAGAACCATGGACACTTACCATGCCGCATATTGGTCCTCCGATCCTTCTCGCCTCTCCTCTTCAGACAAAGAGGAGGAAAACCATTACATGGGCGCTGAAATCTTCTTTCATGTGCTTTTTGAGGTGGAATGACCCATTATTCAAAGCTGAATGTCCGGTCATGTGAGTTATCCAATTTACTTTCCAATTACATCCCTGCTAGTACTTACAGACGACATCCCTCCCATCAACATTATTTCATGTCTGTAACTGAAAATATGATTTTTGGAAAGTAGATTTCAACCCAACTTGGTTCCCAGTTGTAACATCTGGGTTCTTGCTATGGTAAAAGCCTGTCATAATAATGAGCAGGTCAAATACGGCAACCAAAGTGCAGCACATCACAACCAGGTCACCCCTATGTGAACCTATAAGGTCAGAGCGCAGAGAGCTCTAATTCCTCTTACAGCCAGTCTGATAGCCTTTCAGCTCCCCAGGCCATTCAGCACTAGAGAGCTTTAAATCCATGCAGTGCAAAGATCAATGAAAAATGGCGTGAGAGATGTGATGACTTCTATGTAATTGCCTGAATCACTGCACGAATGCTAAATGTTCGGCCCATATGTCCCCTACGTATTGAACATGACAGAGCGCTAGTAATTCCGTAACTGCATGATAATAATTGAGAGCTCGGCATTCGGAGACCTTTCCCAGCTGCCCGGCTTGGATAAGGATCGTGACCAAGCTCAGGGACAATGGACCAGCTCTGAAATACCAGCCCAGTCATTGTTTCAAGCCTTATCGCATTGTCTCACGTTGTAATCAACCTCTCTCTCTCTCCCCCTTTGCACTAGGAAGCATCAGGAAGCCTGTCCCTTGCCATCATTATCACCTGCGTCAGGACAAGCAGCTGAGACAAAACAAACAACCTTACACCACGCTCACTCCAGGTGTGCTGTCAAGGCCCATAAAGGTTGATTTGTGACACTGTGTCACAACTTGACCTTATCATGTTTTATGGCTTGAAGAAATGTGCATCTATAATTTGCACATGACAAGTGTTGAAAATCAATCCCATTGCAGTACATAGCCGGGCATTTATAGACGACATCAACATAACCCTAGGCTACCACAGAGAAAATGTATTAGAAATGAATAGAAAACCTCTCATCCAATAAGATTGATTAATTGATTAGGTTTAAATGGAAATCTTCCAGATGCTCAAAGCACTTTACAATATAAAGGAGGGGGCAGGATGGGGGGTAATACAAAACAAAATAACTTAAAACTTTGGAAATATCATTGAGTATGAGCAGATAGCACCGGTAATGCATACTGTATAATTCCATCCAAATCAAAATTCCCCGACGACGTGCAATATCCTGAATATCCTGAATAATTTAGCTGTACTGTGAGACACAATGGAGTCATGTGGCTTGTTTCTTAGTTGACAGATGTATTTCAATTACTATTATAACTGCTGTTCTGTTATTGAATAACTATTGTTGAATCAACCACATGCAAACAATAAACGGTGTAGTTTCTCTGCTATTTGAATCACAGTCTATTTATATCACATTAATCCAGCTATTTTTTTAAGGGAGCTCACCCACTGATATTTATGAAAATCAGTGAGAGATTGAGGCCGGAGAGAGAGTATACCTGACAGACAAGCTTAAATAGGTTCAGGAGTAAAAATTGCTCAACAAGTCACATAATAAGTTGCATGAACTCACCCTGTGTACAACAATTGTGTTTAACATGATTTGTTTATGACTACCTAATCTCTGTACACCACCCATATCATTTTCTCTAAGGTCCCTCAGTCCAGCAATGAATTTTAAATACAGATTTGACCACAGAGACCAGGGAGGTTTTCCAATGCTTCGCAAATAAGGCCACCTATTGGTAGACGGGTCAAAAAATAAAGAGCAGACATTGAATATCCCTTTGAGCCTGGTGAAGTTATTAATTACACTTTGTATCAATACACACAGTCACTACAAAGATACAGGCGTCCTTCCTAACTCAGTTTCCAGAGAGAAGGGAAACCGTTCAGGGATTTCACCATGAGGCCAATTGTGACTTTAAAACAGTTACAGAGTTTAATGGTTGTGATAGGAGAAAATCAACTATGGATGAACAACATTGTAGTTACTCCACAATACTAACCTAAATGACAGAGTGAAAAGAAGGGGAGACTATAGCATGGGGAGAATAAAAAAATATTCCAAAACGTGCATCCTGTTTGCAACAAGCCACTAAAGAAATACTGCAAAGAATTTGGCAAAGCAATTAACTTTTTGTCCTGAATACAAAGTTTTATATTTGGGGCAAATCAAATACAACACATTACTGAGTATCACTGTCAATATTTTCAAGCATCATGTTATGGGTATGCTTGTAATTGTTAACGACTGGGGAGTTTTTCAGGATAAAATAATAATGTAATGGAGCTAAGCACAGGCAACATCCTAGAGGAAAACCTGGTTCAGTCTGCTTTACACCAGACACTGGGGGAGGAATTCACCTTTCAGCAGAACATCAACCTAAAACACAAGGCCAAATATACACTGGAGTTGTTTACCAAGAAGACAGTGAATGTTCATGAGTGGTCTAGTTACGGTTTTGACTTAAATCACCTTGACAATCTATGGCAAGACCTGAAAATGGTTGTCTAGCAATGATCAACAATCAATTTGACCAAGCTTGAAGAATTTTCAAAAGAATAATGGCCAAATGTGGCACAATCCAGGTGTGGAAAGCTCTTAGAGACTTACCCAGAAAGACAAACAGCTGTAATAGCTGCCAAAGGTGCTTCTGCAAAGTATTGACTCAGGGGTGTGAATACTTATATAATCATGATATAAACTGAGTATACAAAACAGGTAAATCCAGGTGAAAGCTATGATCCCTTGTTGATGTCATTTGTTAAATCCACTTGAATTAGTGTAGATGAAAGGCAGGAGACAGGATAAATCATTATTTTTCATCTTTGAGACAATTGAGACATGGATTGCGTATGTACACCATTCACAGAGTGAATGTGCAAGACAAAATATTTAAGAGCCTTTGAACAAGGTATGGTAGTAGGTGCCAGAACTGTTTTCTTCCACTTTGATAGATTATTTTGTGTAGAAAACATTTAATAGATTTTAATCCCCCCAAAATTAATAGATGTTAATCCCAATTTGTAACACAACAAAATGTGGACAAAGTCAAGGGGCGTGAATACTTTCTGAAGCCACTGTACCTTATAACTTATAACTTAAAAAGTCGAAAACTTTAACAGCATCCATATAAAGTAGCCTCTGCCTCCTGGAAATATGTGTTAAAGTAAACGTGTACGACTTTAGCACTACTGTTTGCACACCCGCTTGTGACCTACATTCTAAATGTGTGATCAGAATCATGTGAATTTAGGACATGCAAATCATTCAGAGTTCTGAGATACATAATTCATTAAGGTCCATTACTGTGGATTGGAAATAACTGAAGGTACAAATTATGTAAATTTGCATTTCCCAGTCCCAGTTCCAGTGCCAGCTCCACCTCAAGTCTCGATCCTGCAATTGCTGTGAAATTGTGTTAATTGATCTAGATTATGCTCCTATCCATTATGTGATAGGGCCACTTTTCATATCTGACCTCAGATGGTACAAGATTAGAGACTTTAGCATACATCAGTTCATGAAATATAGCAGTTGATAACGTTTCAATATGTAACTCTTAGTGCAATGTACTACTTTCATTCAATGATTTTGTGTGTTGTGCGCTGGATTGTTGTTTGACCATTACTATTTACCAAGTCTATGGTGGCGTCAGTGTCGGTCTCGTCGGGGAAAAAAAATAAGACCATCGCTGAAACAAAGAGGATTCTGACGAGTTGCTCTGCCGAGTTCTTTGAGGAAGGAAAGAGAGGAATGCTCCACATCACTCTCTCACTTGAGTATCTTACCTAGTTATTTTCTGATGATATCATTTTGCTCTTTTGTAGCTTTGGAAACTATGTGTGTACTTTCTATTACTGTTTACTCTCCCTGTAGGCTTTACAGACGCTTCCCACCCCTTGGCCACAACCCTTCTAATTTAGTGTAGCCTGCGCGCACAACCCATGTGGAACTTCCTAGTGTGTGGCAGAGTTTGGAACTGCCGATCTGCAGTCAAGAAGGTTGAGTTCATCTCAGCCTATGCTGCCCTTCAGTCCCTTGCCCTTTTGGCCTTGACAGAGACATGGATCACCCCAGAGAACACTGCTACTCCAGCTGCTGCCTCTTCATCTGACTACGTTTTCTCTCATAGTCCAAGAGCATCTGGTCGTCGCTATGGTGGCACAAGGCTACTCATTTCCCCTAACTGCAGATGTTCTCCTTTCTCCCTCTCGCACGTGTCCATCTCCTCATTTGAATTCCATGCTATCAGTGTCACTTGTCCACTCAATCTTAACATTGTTGTCATCTATTGCACCAGGTGCCCTTGGAGAGTTCATCAATGAGCTTGTCACCTTGAGAAGCTAGTTTCCTGACGATGGCTCACCGCTCTTCGTACTTGGCAGCTTCAACCTCCCGATGTCTGCCTTCGATTCATTTATTTCCAACTCCCTTTCCCCTCATTGCCTCTTTTGACCTCACCCTTTTCCACTCCCCTCCAACTCACAAGGCATGCAATACGCTTGACCTCATCTTTACTAGAGGCTGTTTGCCTATTTATTTCACTGCAACCCCCCTCCAGGTCTCTGACCCCATCCCCTTCTCTTTTCTCCAAACATCTCAGGAGACCTTCTCCCATTCCTCACTTCCCTCCTCAACTGCTCCCTGACTACTGGCTGCTTACCCTCCGACTTCAAAATGGCCCGAGTCACTCCACTCCTCAAGAAATAAACACTCGATTCATTAGATGTCAAAAACTATATACCTGTATCCCTTCTTGCTTTTCTTTCCAAAACACTTGATCGTGCTGTATCTGATCAACTCTCTCACATGACGTGGAGAGGATCTGAGTCTGCACCACATACTCTTACTACTGGTGTCCCCCAGGGCTTGGTTCAAGGCCCGCTCCTCTTCTCTCTATACACCAAGTCACTCGGCTCCGTCATATCCTCACATGGTCTCTCCTATCAATGCTATGTGGATGACACTCAATTACTTTTCTTCTTCTACCCCTTCTGACACCAAGGTGGCGACATGCATCTCTGCATGCCTGGCAGATATCTCAGCTTGGATATTGGTCCACCACCCCAAAAAAAATAAAGAGGCACTGCCCCTCCCTACCTTCAGGCTGTGCTCAAACCCTACACCCTAACCTGAGCACTCCATTCTGCCACCCCTGGTCTCTTTTCCCTCCCACCCCTATGGGAAGGAAGCTCCCACTCAGTCCAGTCCAAGCTCTTCTTTGTCCTGGCACCCCAATGGTGGAACCAGCTTCTCCCTGAAACTAGGGCAGTAGATTCTAGCACCTGAAACCCTGTCTCTTCAAAAGAGTATCTTAAATAATCCCCCCCCCCCCCCCCACTCTTCTATCTCCGACTTTGCTTAGTTCTGCTTTATTGAGAAAGTGTACTTACTATGCTTGAAATATGTGGTTGTCCCACCTGGCTATCTTAAGATGAATGCACCAAGTCGCTCTGGAAAAGAGCATCTGCTAAATGACTAAAATGTCAAATGTGTACTGTTTAAATGAGTTAATGTCTCATCATCTGTTCTGTTGGTCCAGCTACAGTATACAGTATAGGCTACCTGAATGCCAAATTAACGTGAGAAATGACAGGATTTAAATGGATTAAATTATATGGTGCCTATCTATAAATTCGGCATTGAGGTATTAAACAAGATCTACACAACATATGGTATGGGACATGGGCTCAACATCAGACCAAAGTTCTATTTTGTAGTGATCATCAGTTGTAACTTGAAGTGAACAATCTATTTATGATAATTAATACAATTGTGTATCACTGACAAAGTCTATTTGAGAGGTGGGTTGTTGCTGCGGTCCTGAAGGAATGTTTTAGTTCACCTGCACTGTTCGTAAGACCAAAAAGCGTATTATTCACATACCGTTGCAGTCTTTAAAGGGATAGTTTGGGATTTTGGAAATTAAGAACTTTATATACTTCTCAGAGTCAGATGAACTCGGAGAACATTTGTATCTCTGCGGCCAGTATGAAAGAAGTTAGAGGCTGTTTCACGCCAATGCAAGCTAGTGTCTTCGGATATAGCTAAAGACTGGATGTCTACAGGTGCAGCTAGCCATTCTTTGTACTAAGCTAGCGAAACGTCCTATAATATCCTTAATACTGGATGCAGACACATAAAAATGCTTTATTATAAACTACAAGTACTACACTCAGCAGACCAGAGCAATCCCTCAGTCCAGGGGAATATAAAATCGATGCATAAAAAAAATCTATTTAAGAGAAAACGACACAAGGTGTTTTGGTGTACACGCAAGAATGCATCGCTTTGCTCTGTCAAAGATGTGTCTTTGTAGCGGAGAGTTTAGAGAATGTAGAGACAGGCCTTGAGACTCCGCTGTATCCTCAGGTATGGAAAGTGAAGCTTCATCCAAGCATGAACTGCCTTGCAGTACTCTGTGATCACTCTCACTTACTGTATGTTTACCCACCGCACTGTTGGTGGATAGGTAAAGACAAGATCAAACAAGGTAACACAAGGTACTCCGGGCGGAGAAATAGAAATGTAGGGATATAGGAATGGTCTGTGATAGTTTCTGTGAATGCAGCAAGCTACTGTATAATGAAGCCGTATTATGTCATTAAAGTGTTTTGATGAAATATCTCCTGTTTTCCTACATCCATTTCTATTGAAAGAAGAATAATTACCAGAGACTTGCCGCGGGTGACACAGATTGAAGTTTTAAAAATAAATTAAATCAAACTACTTGAAATTATACTGCATTCATAATTTCATTAACAATAACACATTTAGGAGCTTTTCAAATAAAAACGTCACAAATACAATACGAGTTCGGCATGGGAGTGGACAGGTGTCACTACGCCTGTCAGTCAACAGGTCCAGATTCCAACAGGTCCATATGCCCAATGCCTCACATGTTACACTGGTTACACATGTTGAAGCTTAATATACTAAAAGCTGGTTTCATAAAGGTAGATTTGCACCATATTCCAGTCAGACATTTACTAGTATTATTGATTATGTGCCATATTGTCACGCTCGTTAGTATAGACGGACCAAGGTGCAGCGTATGTAGAGTTCCACATTATTTATTAGAGAGTGAAACTTAGGAAAAAAACAAAACAATAAAGAATAAACGAACCGTGACGACAATGCAGTGCTAACAGGCAACTAAACATAAACAATATCCCATAACCCACAGGTGGAAAAAAATAAACTTAAGTGTGATCCCCAATTAGAGACAACGATTACCAGCTGCCTCTAATTGGAAATCATACACAAACCCCAACATAGAAAATTGTACCTAGAACCCCACATAGAAATAATAAACTAGACTAGACTAAATTCTCCTGCAACATGGTGATCAAATTAAGATTCAACATCTGTGGTGAACACCTTTCAATGACGATGTGAGAAGCAGGCAGCTGGATTGTCTGATTGTATTACCTGGAGTGTCTGTTCTGGAACAGAACCATGTAATCCCTGGTATGCACTGACCATTCCCACTAGTCACAGACATCAATTCAACGTCTATTCCAAGTTGGTTCAACGTAATTTATTTGAAATGATGTTGAAACAACATTGTTTTAACCAGTGTGTGCCCAGTGGGTTGTTTCTTATTCATGGGAATCTACCACCATGTCCTTGGCAGCACTTGAGCTCCCTGAAGGTGGTTTGAATTGAAAGAAAATTGAACTTTTATTTATTCAGGGGAGCCCAGTTAAAGCCAGGGTCTGATTCATAATAGTACAAACATTTTCACAATCAAGAAAATGAACTTTCCAAATAATACAACAAGAAAAAAAGAAAAAGAAACTAGAATGTACAACGACAATTCTACACTTTCAACAAACAAACCATTATAATCAATCGAAATAACTACAATACTCAATTAATAAATGTAACACTAGAGTCCTAAACTGCCCTAGGACACCAGGGAATCAAGATTGTGCAGGTTATTCCAACAATGGGGGACACTAAAAGTAAAGGAGGATTTGGTTGAAACCAGAGGAACCTCAAGACTTAAACAACCCTATGAGCGGGTTTGGTAGCTCATTATTTTATACGTTAGAAACAAATTTGGAAGCTTGGGTAGTAGAGAGTTGTAAAAGGGAGTTAAAAAAAGGGAGTAATGAATGGATCTACGGGACTTCAATGAGGACCAGCCAACCTTGAGATACAGGATGCAGTGGTGAGAATTGAAACTATCACGTGTGATAAAGTGAAGAGTGCTATGGTAGATGGCATACAAAGGATTAAGAGTAGTGGCTGCTGCAATCTGGTAAATGGTGTCACCGTAGTCAAGAACTGTCAGGAAAGTGTTTTACTGGATTTTCCCCAAACATAACAAAAAGGACAAAAAGTTCATTGCCTTGCCAAATGTTTGCAGTATTACTTTATTGCCCTGTTGCATGTTTTTTTTAAACATATTTTTGTTCCCCCTCAATTTCATGGTATCCAATTGATACTTACGGTCTTGTCCCATTGCTGCTACTCCCCTATGGACTCAGCAGAGGCGAAGGTCAAGAGCCATGCATCCTGCACAACACAACCCTGCCAAGCCTCACACTGCTCTCTTAACCCAGAAACACCATCCAGTTGATGACCAAAGTCACCCACAAGGAGTCGCTAGAACACGATGGGACAAGGAAATCCCAGCCAGCCAAACCTTCCCCCAACAACGCTAGGCCAATTGTGCACCACCTCACGTGTCTCCCGGGTTCGATCCTGGATCCTGATCCTGTGACACAGCCCAGGATTGAACCCAGGTGCTGCCTCATGACTTAAATTGCTGCGATGCAGTGAGTTAGACCATTGAGCCACTTGGGAGGCACTAGGATGCATGTTTTTTTTCTCCTATCACAGCCATTTAACTGTTTTAAAGTCACTATTGGAAACAGTTGGAAGGAGGCCTGTATCTTTGTAGTGACTGCGTGTATTGATACACCACCCAAAATGTAATTAACAACTTTACCATTCTCAAAGGGATAGTCAATGTCTGTTTTTTTGTTTTTTACTCACCTACCAATAGGTTCCC
This sequence comes from Oncorhynchus gorbuscha, assembly GCF_021184085.1. Classification (NCBI taxonomy): domain Eukaryota; kingdom Metazoa; phylum Chordata; class Actinopteri; order Salmoniformes; family Salmonidae; genus Oncorhynchus; species Oncorhynchus gorbuscha. The sequence goes on from NC_060187.1 coordinate 38,317,941, forward strand.
TTCTTTGCAAGGCATTGAAAATCCTCCCTGGTCTTTGTGGTTGAATCTGTTAAAAATCATTGCTTGACTGAGGGACCTCATAGATAATTGTATCTGTGGGGAACAGAGATGAGGTAGTCATTCAGAAATAATGTTAAACACTATTATTGCACAGAGTGAGTCCATGCAACTTATTATGCAAATGTTTAATCCTGAACTAATTTAGGCTTGCCATAACAAAGGGTTTGAATACGTATTGACCCAAGACATTTCACCTTTCGGAAAGCATTCAGACCCCTTGACACTTTGTTATGTTACAGGCATATTCTAAAATGGATTTGATTGTTTTTCCCCCTCATTAATCTACACACAGTACCCAATATGACAAAGCAAAAACTGTTTTTTGGACATTTTTGAAAAATGTATATATTTTTTAATTTATATCTGAAATATCACATTTACGTAAGTATTCAGACCCTTTACTCAGTACTTTGCTGAAGCACCGATGGCAGTAATTACAGCCTCAGGTCTTCTTGGGTATGACACTACAAGCTTGGCACACCTGTATTTGGGGAGTTCCTCCCATTCTTCTCTGCAGATCCTCTCAAGCTCTGTCAGGTTGGATGCGGAGCGTTGCTGCACAGCCATTGTCAGGTCTCTCCAGAGTTGTTCAATCAGGTTCAAGTCTGGGCTCTGACTGGACCACTCAAGGACATTCAGAGACTTCTCCCGAAGCCCCTCCTGTGTTGTCTTGGCTGTGTGCTTAGGGTTGTTGTCCTGTTGGAAGGTGAACCTTCGCCCCAGTCTGAGATCCTGAGCGCTCTGGAGCAGATTTTCATCAAGGATCTCTCTGCACTTAAATCCGTTAATCTTTCCTTGGATCCTGACTAGTCTCCCAGTCTCTGCTGCTGAAAAACATCCCCACAGCATGATGCTGCCACCACCATGCTTCACTGTAGGGATGGTGGCAGGTTTCCTCCGGACGTAACGTTTGACATTCAGGCCAAAGAGTTCAATCTTGGTTTCATCAGACCAGATAATTTTGTTTTTCATGGTCTGAGACACCTTTAGGTGCCTTTTGGCAAACTCCAAGCGGGCTGTCATGTGCCTTTTACTGAGGAGTGGCTTCCGTCTGGCCACTCTACCATAAAAGCCTGATTGGTGGAGTGCTGCAGCGATGGTGGTCCTTCTGGAGGTTTTCTCCCATCTCCACAGAGGAACTCTGGAGCTATGTCAGAGTGATCATCAGGTTCTTGGTCACACCCCTGACCCCCGATTGCTCAGTTCGGCTGGGTGGCCAGCTCAAGGAAGGGTCTTGGTGGTTCCAAACTTCTTCCATTTAAGAATGATGGAGTTCACTGTGTTCTTAGGGACCTTCAATGCTGCAGACATGTTTTGGTACCCTTCCCCAGATCTGCGCCTCGACACAATCCTGTCTGGAAGCTCTACGGACAATTAATTTGACCTCATAGCTTGGTTTTTGCTCTGACATGCACTGTCAACTATGTGACATATACTGTAGACAGCTGTGTGCCTTTTCAAATCATGTCCAGTCAATTGAATTTGCCACAGGTGGACTCCAATCAAGTTGTAGAAAGACCTCAAGGATGATAATTGGAAACAGGATGCACCTGAGCTCAATTCCGAGTCACATAGAAAAGGGTCTGAAAACATAGTAAAGGGTCTGTTTTCTATTTTTAAAACATTTGCCAAAATTGTTTTCGCTTTGCCTTCATGGGTTTGTTTGTAGGTTGATGAGTACATTTTTTATTTAATACGTTTTAGTCAAGGGGTCTGAATACTTTCTGAATGCACTGTATACTGGGTCAGGATTATCATTGAAAAGGGGCTGCTGTAAAATCCATATAGTATAATAATTAATGCCATTTAGCAGATGCTTATCCAAAGTGACTTACACTAGTGCATGCATACATTTTCGTGTTGATGACCTCAGCGGGATATGGATTTGGGTTACATATACACCCACAATAACAAATATAAATTCTGTTAAACAATCTGATGAATTGCATTATTACTGCTCAACAAATGGATTGGCAAAGTCAAGACAATAAACACAGACCTTAATGGTAAAAAAGGACAAAAACCATCTACAATTAAACAAACAATTAAAACAATCAAAATAATTATGATAATGAGCCCTAATTACAGTAAATTGACAAGTAACAACGACTAGATGAGATTTACATAATAATCTTAGTCTAGTCTACTCAATGCATAAAGAGTGTTTAGTTTGATTACTGTCATTGATGATGCCATTAATAAGTCACTAGTATGTGTGTGTACTCTTTGTGTGTGTGAGTACATAGTAATATGTTCAATAGTATGTCACAGCCACATCATTTTTGCAATATTTACAAATTCTAAATATGGAACACATGACCCATCAAAAGAAAAAGCAAGTGTTTGTGGAAGTTGAAACATATACACTTGTTAAAGCGCAGACAAGTCTGCCCAAAGATTGACATCCTCATTTCCATCTACTCAGTACATAAACAGCTTCTCGCTCTTTGAGCCCCTTCATTATTTCATTTTAATGACGATACTGGAGTATTATTTCAAATAGGGCATTTACCGACAAAACCTTTCTGAATTACCATCCATAAGTCTAAGTGCATGCAATAATCTGTTGCCCAGAATTTGTACGAATTTTTAGAAAACATTATTATACTGCAACCTGATATGCCACGTTTATATGTATTCATCTCCTCCTCTAAGACCAACTCATCATGTTTCAATGTTGTTAATTGTCTGACATTCTACATCCGCGGGCCTTTATCTCTACAACATAACCATGGATACAAAAACATTAGCTTACATTCACTGGCAATTCTATGATTTTGCAAAGACATTTTCAGAATAACCTCGTAATATACACGTTCACACTGCCTCTCAATATACAGGGATGTCACTCGCTGCTTTGCTTTCATACTGTAAACAAGTAAATGAAGAGATATTATGATTTACTGGCTATTTCAGAACTAGATATTAGACAATAACACAATGGGCCACTTATCAGCCAGATCCTGTTCAGTGGACGGACTCTATAGATGTCTCTCAAGGAAAACGGAATCATCATGGTTGTAGTGACTGATAACCTTCTTATTAATAGTATGTCCTCAATCATCCTCACCATCGGTCTGATCTATCATTGTTTAGGATGTTAAAAAAGACAGGAACAATTTGAAGGACTTTTTTTGCTAACAGTTTGGTCCATAACCATCAACTGCAAAGGACCTATAAAGGTAGATGGGCACTTCCAGCTCTATTGAGTTATCTGAATAAAGTCGCTTTTCACCCGATTATCATTTTACTTTTGGGGGAATTTGAACATCTTGCTTTTACATCTGGAAAATGAGGTCACTCAATAAATGGATGAACTCAACTAATTTGGCAACAACATGGAGAGTCACAGAGGAGTATCAGTGACATATGCAAGTAAGATTGCTCCCATAAATAGATGTGCTAGTTGCTGATGGAACAACAGTGTGGGAGCAAATCTCTATGTGAAGTGAAGGGCAGATAATTAAGAATGAATGAGTCGAGTTGTGTTGAAGGGTCCCTTGGTCACACTGAGACACTTCCCTTATGGAAAAAGATTGCAGTCAAAGTGCAGTACACTGTAGTAGAACTCCAGTCAGAGTGCAGTATAACTGTAGTATAACTCCAGTCAGAGTGCAGTATAACTGCAGTACACTGCAGTATAACTCCAGTCAGAGTGCAGTACAACTGCAGTACGCTGCAATTACTGCGTCCAAAATACCACAGTCGACTGCAGTTACTGCACTTTTAACGCAGGGTCAAGAGTGGGGTCAAAAGGAAAAACAGGGAAGCTTGTTGAGACAACAGTAAGTGTGGTTGGGAATGTGTTGGCTGCAATGAAAGCCTGAGTCACAAACCTTTTCTGATTCTACTCTTCATTAAATCCTGAAACACACAGAGAATCTCACTGCCAATATACTGCCGTTAGGTACTTATCACAGTGGGTCCCTTTTCTTGCTAGAACAAGAGCTGTACCTGCTGCATGCCGACCCGGTAGCGACCAACCTGCGGTTTCTACTTGTAGAATCGCAATGCTTGTCAGTTGCCAACAACTTGACTTAGAGCCAATCAATGAACACAAACCCCCATGTGCAGGAGCCAACAGGAGTGACAACAAAAAGGCGTTTTTTTTTCTCCATACAGTACATCCACTGTTAAATGTCATGGGCCAGTCACACTTCATATGCAATGTAGGCTATGGGATAGTAGCTAGCTCAGTACACAAATGCAATGCACACAACATGAAAAACTTCCTCCAAGCTAGCTAAACACTGTAGCTCTTAGAAAAAAAGTTCCTATCCAGAACCTAAAAGAGTTCTTTGACTGTCCCCATAGGAGCACCTTTTGAAGAACTATTTTTGGTTCCAGATAGAGCCCTTTTTTCACAGAGGGTTCTACTTGGAACCAAAAGTGTATTCCTGGAACCAAAATGGGTTCTAATATGGGGACAGCCAAATAACCCCTTTTAAACCCTTTTTCTAAGATTGTAGTATTGACAATATAATTACATTTCAATGGTTTACTTTCCATGAAACAGCTGCCTGTATTAGCTGCCGAGTTAGTGCAGTGTCTTTAGCTAGCTAGCTATGTTGTGCTAGCTAGGGAATATGGCAATGTTAGCTAGCTAGCTAAACATTTGGCTATGGGCTGGCACTGGCAGTATGGGATTATGGAGTGTGAATTCAATTGTTTGTTCGTCATCTTGCTTGGTAGTTATCCAGCTGTGGACAGTATCAACAAGATATTTCTACAACATAGCAGCATTAGCGCAGCTAGCTAGCTAGCTAGCAAACTTTGGAATCTAGACCATAAACTAAGCAACACACATGGATTCACATGACCAAACAACGCTACTGCCACCTTCTGGTTCTAAGTATTTTAACAAGGCTCAGTGGCTGACGACTTCAAGATTTTTGCTGTGTGAACACAAAAGAGATTCTGTTCAGAGGGGCTTATTACCTTCGGCAGGCAAACGTTTGATTGTTGTGTCTGTGCTATAAGACAGCAGCTGTGAAATGGACACATACACAAACGCACGCATGCATACCTGCACACGCAAACACTACATTTTCACTCTAAATAAACACATCAGGCTAATGCATGCTAGCTCCTCCAAGACCCCCAAGCCATAAGACTGTTCACTGTAGCAATCTCTCAGACCGGTACATTAATACAAACTGTGCAGCAGCAGTAGCTCCATTCTGACAGGGCCGGGAAGTCAATAAAATGTCTTAGACCTCATCTTAGCCATGACATCACAATTTCCAATGGTCTGAGCTAGTATCAAACCCAGCAGCGCTGTTTCCTCTGCTCTTGAAAGTGGTGTCTGCCGTCTGAAGATACAATTGTGCCAGGACAGATTAGGCCATGCAGGACTTTATGCCAATAAAAATGACCTCTGCTGTAAAATGAAGATTTGAGCAGCCCTTCCATACATCGCTAAACCCTTCCACCACACCCCTTCACTCCACACACGCGCGCACACATACACTGACACAGACACACATCCTCCACACACCCCTCAAACACGCATACCAGCACAGCTTTATCACCATGACAGTGCCAGCCTCCAGTTATGTGTATTGATCCTCTGTCAGCAGACTGACAAAATCACTTCCATATTGCATTACAGTCTCCTTTAACATCCCATTTCATACCCATTTCGCAGGGGCATACCAATATTAAAACAGGCCACTTGAACATCAGAGGTCATAGAGCTCCTGCTGCTGCTTAGGCCTTCGAAAACAAACAACAACAGTAAATCAATAACCAGGGGGGAATGGTTTATACCAGAATTCCTCTCACTTGTGGGCTTCAAAAAGGTTGACATGCCTGTCAGTGGGTTGTCCTCTTTCGGTCCACAATGCCATAACAACTGACCGTAGATTAGTTGCTAAACTGTGCTGTGATCCATATAATGCCGTTCCCATTTGCTTTTCAGTATACAAACAATTTAGCCATACCCTAGTATACAGCCATGAGCCATGGTCTATGAACATTGAGTTGGAATCAACCACACAAGTGATCCTTTGTAGTTCAGTTGGCAAAGCATGGCGCTTGTAATGTCAGGGTAGTGGGTTTGATTCCCGGGACCACCAATATGTAAAATGTATGCACGCATGACTGTAAGTTGCTTTGGAGAAAAGCGTCTGCTAAATGGCATATATTCTTGGCACTGACGGAAACATGGATCACCACAGATAACACTGCCACTCCTACTGCTCTCTCTTCGTCCGCCCACGTGTTCTCGCACACCCCGAGAGCTTCTGGTCAGCGGGGTGGTGGCACCGGGATCCTCATCTCTCCCAAGTGGTCATTCTCTCTTTCTCCCCTTACCCATCTGTCTATCGCCTCCTTTGAATTCCATGCTGTCACAGTTACCAGCCCTTTCAAGCTTAACATCCTTATCATTTATCGCCCTCCAGGTTCCCTCGGAGAGTTCATCAATGAGCTTGATGCCTTGATAAGCTCCTTTCCTGAGGACGGCTCACCTCTCACAGTTCTGGGCGACTTTAACCTCCCCACGTCTACCTTTGACTCTTTCCTCTCTGCCTCCTTCTTTCCACTCCTCTCCTCTTTTGACCTCACCCTCTCACATTCCCCCCCTACTCACAAGGCAGGCAATACGCTCGACCTCATATTTACTAGATGCTGTTCTTCCACTAACCTCATTGCAACTCCCCTCCAAGTCTCCGACCACTACCTTGTATCCTTTTCCCTCTCGCTCTCATCCAACACTTCCCACACTGCCCCTACTCGGATGGTATCGCGCCGTCCCAACCTTCGCTCTCTCTCCCCCGCTACTCTCTCCTCTTCCATCCTATCATCTCTTCCCTCTGCTCAAACCTTAATAATAATAATAATATATATAATAATAATAATATAATCTCCTGATTCTGCCTCCTCAACCCTCCTCTCCTCCCTTTCTGCATCCTTTGACTCTCTATGCCCCCTATCCTCCAGGCCGGCTCGGTCCTCCCCTCCCGCTCCGTGGCTCGACGACTCATTGCGAGCTCACAGAACAGGGCTCCGGGCAGCCGAGCGGAAATGGAGGAAAACTCGCCTCCCTGCGGACCTGGCATCCTTTCGCTCCCTCCTCTCTACATTTTCCTCTTCTGTCTCTGCTGCTAAAGCCACTTTCTACCACTCTAAATTCCAAGCTTCTGCCTCTAACCCTAGGAAGCTCTTTGCCACCTTCTCCTCCCTCCTGAATCCCCCCTCCTCCCTCTCTGCAGATGACTTCGTCAACCATTTTGAAAAGAAGGTCGACGACATCCGATCCTCGTTTGCTAAGTCAAACGACACCGCTGGTTCTGCTCACACTGCCCTACCCTGTGCTCTGACCTCTTTCTCCCCTCTCTCTCCAGATGAAATCTTGCGTCTTGTGACGGCAGGCCGCCCAACAACCTGCCCGCTTGACCCTATCCCCTCCTCTCTTCTCCAGACCATTTCCGGAGACCTTCTCCCTTACCTCACCTCGCTCATCAACTCATCCCTGACCGCTGGCTACGTCCCTTCCGTCTTCAAGAGAGCGAAAGTTGCACCCCTTCTGAAAAAACCTACACTCGATCCCTCCGATGTCAACAACTACAGACCAGTATCCCTTCTTTCTTTTCTCTCCAAAACTCTTGAACGTGCCGTCCTTGGCCAGCTCTCCCGCTATCTCTCTCAGAATGACCTTCTTGATCCAAATCAGTCAGGTTTCAAGACTAGTCATTCAACTGAGACTGCTCTTCTCTGTATCACGGAGGCGCTCCGCACCACTAAAGCTAACTCTCTCTCCTCTGCTCTCATCCTTCTAGACCTATCGGCTGCCTTCGATACTGTGAACCATCAGATCCTCCTCTCCACCCTCTCCGAGTTGGGCATCTCCGGTGCGGCCCACGCTTGGACTGCGGCCTACCTGACAGGTCGCTCCTACCAGGTGGCGTGGCGAGAATCTGTCTCCTCACCACGCGCTCTCACCACTGGTGTCCCCCAGGCCTCTGTTCTAGGCCCTCTCCTATTCTCGCTATACACCAAGTCACTTGGCTCTGTCATAACCTCACATGGTCTCTCCTATCATTGCTATGCAGACGACACACAATTAATCTTCTCCTTTCCCCCTTCTGATGACCAGGTGGCGAATCGCATCTCTGCATGTCTGGCAGACATATCAGTGTGGATGACGGATCACCACCTCAAGCTGAACCTCGGCAAGACGGAGCTGCTCTTCCTCCCGGGGAAGGACTGCCCGTTCCATGATCTCGCCATCACGGTTGACAACTCCATTGTGTCCTCCTCCCAGAGCGCTAAGAACCTTGGCGTGATCCTGGACAACACCCTGTCGTTCTCAACTAACATCAAGGCGGTGGCCCGTTCCTGTAGGTTCATGCTCTACAACATCCGCAGAGTACGACCCTGCCTCACACAGGAAACGGCACAGGTCCTAATCCAGGCACTTGTCATCTCCCGTCTGGATTACTGCAACTCGCTGTTGGCTGGGCTCCCTGCCTGTGCCATTAAACCCCTACAACTCATCCAGAACGCCGCAGCCCGTCTGGTGTTCAACCTTCCCAAGTTCTCTCACGTCACCCCGCTCCTCCGCTCTCTCCACTGGCTTCCAGTTGAAGCTCGCATCCGCTACAAGACCATGGTGCTTGCCTACGGAGCTGTGAGGGGAACGGCACCTCAGTACCTCCAGGCTCTGATCAGGCCCTACACCCAAACAAGGGCACTGCGTTCATCCACCTCTGGCCTGCTCGCCTCCCTACCACTGAGGAAGTACAGTTCCCGCTCAGCCCAGTCAAAACTGTTCGCTGCTCTGGCCCCCCAATGGTGGAACAAACTCCCTCACGACGCCAGGACAGCGGAGTCAATCACCACCTTCCGGAGACACCTGAAACCCCACCTCTTTAAGGAATACCTAGGATAGGATAAAGTAATCATTCTCACCCCCCCTTAAAAGATTTAGATGCACTATTGTAAAGTGGCTGCTCCACTGGATGTCATAAGGTGAACGCACCAATTTGTAAGTCGCTCTGGATAAGAGCGTCTGATAAACGACTTAAATGTAATGTAAATGTATTATATTGTAAAAAACAAACAAAAAAACACCCACAAATATTGCTTTAACAAATTATTATTAAGTAACTGGTTCCACTGCCTTTTTCTTAGTTTACTCAGTGTGACCTGAGCAAAAAAGCTATTGTTGGCCCAAACTTACAGAAGCTCCATCTTGAATACACGTTGGAAAACATTCTGTCAGTTTAAAATGTGTTTGCTCAACTTGTCTCATATGTTCATTCAACTAGAAATTATAATTTGGGCATCTTAAAGGGATACTTTGGGATTTTGGAAACGAGACCCTTTATCTTCTTCCCCAGAGTCAAATGAACTCATTGAGACCATTTTTGTGTGTATGTGTCAAGTATGAAGGAAGAGGTAGTTTTCCCGAGCCAATGTTAAGTAGCATTCTAGCAGGTACCCATAGACTTCCAGGCTGGCGCTAGTTTACAACTTCCTTCAAACCGCACGCAGACACATAAAAATAGTATCCATGAGTTCAACTGACTGAGATCTGAGATCTTCACACTTGGTTCGGAATTGTGTCATTACAAAACCAATCAGAATATGAAAGGAGGTATTCATTCAGAAGTCATCAGGGAATGACACTGCGTTGCAAGATAACAGAGCTCGACACAAAAACAAAGCAGCTATTTTCTCGGAGTTAGAGGCCTGGACACACATGACCATCAACACTTAAAATGGGGACTAGGATACGCCGGATGTCACAGCCCTGTCTCTCTCCATTGTCTAAATGCCACACGGGGCTGTGGCGAAAGATCACAGAGCTCTTGAAAGATACAGATATTTTGCATGGCGCTGAACTATTCTAAGGTCTTCTAAGGACAGGGAAAGAGGTCTTCTGACCTTAGTGGAACTTCCTTGTTAGCTAAAGGTTAAATAAAAATAAATACATAAACGTTGGGTAGCATGACAGTGAAGGACCTCATACACTCAGTCCTCAAAGTTTGGTGTCAGGTCAATCCGTAACCAATTACACACCCTCCGACTCTCTTGCCAACTCTGCCTGTCAATGATGTCCCTGAGCAGCTTGAGGGGTTGACAAAAGTGGGAGGATATGGACACGGACAGACAAATCAGGTGTCCTCAGGTGTCCTGATTGTTCAACATAATTCCCCATGTCAGAAATAAATTATACATTTCTGTTTACTCCTCAGTTTAATCATTTTCTAATTTAATTACATCCAAACTGAACCAAGAAATGCAATATGAGAGATGTTTTGTGAATACTGAGCAGAGTAGCACACCCATGTATAGACAGGTACGTCCATGTTGAAATGGATGGAATGTTACTCCACTCATATGGACTTTTCATTAGGCTTTTGTAAACTGAAGATATGTTCACTAATTAATTATCTGACAAGGGAGGGAAATTGGATTTGCTGGAAGAAAATAATCGGAGGAGATTTAAGGCCTCAACCTCTATTCATAAATGTGTACATTTTCCATAGAAATGAGGCTGTCAGCACTAATAATATGAATAACAAACTCCATACAGAATCTCAGAGATATTAGGATCTCATGGCCAAGCCGTAAATCTCATGTTCGATCAAAACTTAAGGAAACTGAGTGACTTGTGATTTGGACTTTTTACTCTTTATCATCTGTCTCAGGCCGGGCCTGGGTTGGGGTTAGTATCATAGCAATAGCCGGCTGAGGCTAGAAGTATGGTTCGTGATCAGAATAAACATCAATTTCATTTTGATATAAAACATGTAGTAATATGTCATTTGACACAACAACATTTAGCCTATCATATTCTGTTTCTCACCTTTGTATCATTGATTCCTATCCTGATATTACATTTTTTGGAGTTCTCACCCTGTGTGTCTTGCTTTTCACTTTGCTCTCCTCATATTCTTCCATATGTAGTTGGTGCTGTACTGCACCACCGTAGCTGAGTTGTGTGTGTGATTGATTGAGACTCAGACCTGGCGCCAGGATTGTCACGGCTTCTAGGAGTAGTGGGTGGAGGAGTCAGGCGCAGAGAGGAGAGTTAGTTCAAACGTGGGTCTTTATTCCAGGAACAGCGTAACGGTCACGCCAAACACAAGGGCGCATGAATAACCAAGTCCAACAAACAGGCCGAAACCATCCGGAAAAAGGAATCCACATGAACAGAAAAACAACTACCCACAACTCAAGGGCGAAACCAGGCTGCCTAAGTATGGTTCTCAATCAGAGACAACGATTGACAGCTGCCTCTGACTGGGAACCATACCAGGCCACACACATAGAAATACAAACATAGAAGGCCCACCCCAACTCACGACCTGACTAACCTAAAATAGAGACATAAAAAAGGAACTAAGGTCAGGATGTGACAAGGATAAAGTGACTAAGGGGGCAGTTGAAATTGGTGAGAGGGTGCAATTGTATGTTTTTTTTGTTGCATTAGAATCATATTGAATTCTGCTTGTATTATGCTATACAAAACTAAAAATAAAGTTCAAATGCAGAGAATCCGAGACCATTGGTTATGCTTTTGAAGTGACAGGTCAGAGCAAAATGTGTAGCCTATCTCTGCTGCCCTGTATCAGCACAATGGACAGAGCCCTGCACACTAAAGCAAAGCCTATTTTGGTCATGAATATAGGCTTCAAGATACAGTGCCTTAAGAAAGTATTCAAACCCCTTGACTTAAGAAAGTATTCACACCCCATGACTTAAGAAAGTATTCAAACCCCTTGACTTAAGAAAGCATTCACACCCCTTGACTTAAGAAAGTATTCACACCCCTTGACTTAAGAAAGTATTCACACCCCTTGACTTAAGAAAGTATTCACACCCCTTGACTTAAGAAAGTATTCACACCCCTTGACTTAAGAAAGTATTCACACCCCTTGACTTAAGAAAGTATTCACACCCCTTGACTTAAGAAAGTATTCACACCCCTTGACTTAAAGTATTCACACCCCATGACTTAAAGTATTCACACCCCATGACTTAAGAAAGTATTCAAACCCCTTGACTTAAGAAAGCATTCACACCCCTTGACTTAAGAAAGTATTCACACCCCTTGACTTAAGAAAGTATTCACACCCCTTGACTTAAGAAAGTATTCACACCCCATGACTTAAGAAAGTATTCACACCCCATGACTTAAGAAAGTATTCAAACCCCTTGACTTAAGAAAGTATTCACACCCCTTGACTTAAGAAAGTATTCACACCCCTTGACTTAAGAAAGTATTCACACCCCTTGACTTGAGAAAGTATTCACACCCCTTGACTTAAGAAAGTATTCACACCCCTTGACTTAAAGTATTCAAACCCCATGACTTAAGAAAGTATTCACACCCCTTGACTTAAGAAAGCATTCACACCCCTTGACTTAAGAAAGTATTCACACCCCTTGACTTAAGAAAGTATTCACACCCCTTGACTTAAGAAAGTATTCACACCCCTTGACTTAAGAAAGTATTCAAACCCCTTGACTTAAGAAAGCATTCACACCCCTTGACTTAAGAAAGCATTCACACCCCTTGACTTAAGAAAGTATTCACACCCCATGACTTAAGAAAGTATTCACACCCCATGACTTAAGAAAGTATTCAAACCCCTTGACTTAAGAAAGTATTCAAACCCCTTGACTTAAGAAAGTATTCACACCCCTTGACTTAAGAAAGTATTCACACCCCTTGACTTAAGAAAGTATTCACACCCCTTGACTTGAGAAAGTATTCACACCCCTTGACTTAAGAAAGTATTCACACCCCTTGACTTAAAGTATTCACACCCCATGACTTAAGAAAGTATTCAAACCCCTTGACTTAAGAAAGCATTCACACCCCTTGACTTAAGAAAGTATTCACACCCCATGACTTAAGAAAGTATTCACACCCCATGACTTAAGAAAGTATTCACACCCCTTGACTTTTTCCACATTTTGTTGTGTTACAGCCTGAATTGAAAATGGATTAAATTAGGATTTTTTTTGTCACTGGCCTACACACAATACCCCATAATGTCAAAGTGGAATGATGTTTTTCTAAATGTTTACAAATTAATAAAAGCTAAAAAGCTGAAATGTCTTGAGTCAATAAGTATTCAATCCCTTTGTTATAACCAGGGAAGGATTAATGCAGGGGCTTGGGCCCAGGCCCGTGAGGGGCCCAAAAGGCAAAAGAAAAAAATGGAAATATGGAAATATGTATTGTATATATTAAATATAACTCTGCCTAGAAGGCTTAGCATCCCGGAGTCGCCTCTTCACTGTTGACGTTGGGACTGGTGTATGCCAGTACTGTTTAATAAAGCTGCTAGTTGAGGACTTGTGAGGTGTCTGTTTCTCAAACTAGACACTAATGTACTTGTCATTTTGCTCAGTTGTGCACCAGGGCCTCCCACTCCTCTTTCTATTCTGGTTAGAGCCAGTTTGCTCTGTTCTGTGAAAGGTGTAGTACACAGCGTTGTACCAGATCTTCAGTTTCTTGCCAATTTCTTGCATGGACTAGCCTTCATTTCTCAGAACAAGAATAGACTGACGAGTTTCAGAAGAAAGTTATTTGTTTCTAGCCATTTTGAGCCTGTAATCGAACCCACAAATGCTCATGTTCCAGATACTCAAATAGTCTAAAGACCAGTTTTATTGCTTCTTTAATCAGGACAACAGTTTCCAGCTGTGCTAACAAAATTGCAAAAGTGTTTTCTAATGATCAATTAGCCTTTTAAAATTATAAACTTGGATTAGCTAACACAACGAAACATTGGAACACAAGAGTGATTGTTGCTGAAAATGGGCCTCTGTACGCCTATGTAGATATTCCGTTAAAAATCAGCCGTTTCTTGCTACAATAGTCATTTACAACATTATCAATGTCTACACTGTATGTCGGATCAATTTGATGTTATGTTAATAGACAAAAAATGTGCTTTTCTTTGAAAAAAAACGGACATTTCTAAGTGACACCAATCTTTTTAACGGTAGTGTATAACTGACATACATGATCATTTTGTGTGGTCCTCATTGTAAAACACATTGTAAGCCATTATTGGTCATATTACTCCAATTATTTATTAAGTTATGGTCATGCAAAATGAATGCAGTTCCTCCCCATTGAAATGAATAGTGGCCATCTAGGCTGCTGGGACTGATTGTAGGCTAAATCTATGATGACTCTATAAAGCAAAAAATAAAAATCATTGAAATGAATAGTGGCCATCTAGGCTGCTGGGACTGATTGTAGGCTAAATCTATGATGACTCTATAAAGCAAAAAATAAAAATCCCAATGGGTCTCCTTGTTCTGTGTAGGTATCATCTAAGGAACCATAGGATAATAGAGCACATCCCAATACTGTCCATTCTGTCTCAATATAGCCCAAACATGTATGACCTTTGAACCCCTAAGGAGGGCCCATAATGTCCTTTTTCAGCAGGGACCCCCTTTTTTCCTCAATAATTTTTGTGGACCTCATTTTTACCCCAAGAATATCTCACAACCCCACTCCAATTCTAATGACACAATCTTAAAATCGTGACCCTGACTTTGAATACCACTGGTGTTGTTAATAACATATAAATTGCCTTAGTTTGAGAAGATTGTACCCTGGTAATACAAAATTACATTTCATACCCTCAATTCTGTTGGTCCAACTAACCAACTAACCACATAGGGGTCATAACTAGGGCCCTGTTTCGGACTACCATGTCACACAGCCTAGATTTTAACCTGTATTTTATGCCTTTTCCAGAAGTGAGAATTACACCAAAAATGAAAGCATTTGTCTGATAATGGTGCTGGACCATCTGACATAAATAGAAAAGGGGACAGTTTGATGAAAAATCTTTAAATAATATATATAATATATGCCATTTAGCAGACGCTTTTATCCAAAGCGACTTACAGTCATGTGTGCATACATTCTGTGTATGGGTGGTCCCGGGGATCGAACCCACTACCCTGGCGTTACAAGCGCCATGCTCTACCAACTGAGCTACAGAGGTTCAAAAAAGGTTCAAATCCAGGTCATGTGACATGATTGTACAAAACACAGGGCCCTACTAATAATATAGAAGGCAGTGATAACCACATTAAGCCACCTCCGATACCTGGGTATCATACCAAAATATAACCCACAGACATGGACCTTAACGAAAATAATCATTAGACTTTGTCACCCCAAAGTGGACAAATATGTGAAATTTGGCCCGTTGGCTGATTGATTATTTACCCACATTTTGGTTACTGAATCCCTAAATCACATTTTACTCTGCTCGAAATATCCTCTAAAGTACAATTATTACGGTCATTACAGTATGTTCTTGTCCAGGGCCGGCCATAGCTTTTTAGGGGCCCTATGCGGTTTAGTGGTCCTCCTCTTGACTACGATGAGAAACAAAGTTTTAAAGTTACTTTCTTGCCATTTTACGCAGTTTGACATGGGGCGTAGAGAAAATGTTGTGGTTTTAAAGCACCTTTTTTGCAGTTCTACACATTTTGCCATAGAGAAAATATTGCAGTTTAAAGCTATTTTCTTGCAATTCTAATACATTTTGCAATGACTTATGCCATGATGTTCATATGATGTCTGAGGGAGAGTGACAAACAGAATCAATAGGGGCACATGCCCTGCATGCCTGGTCGGAAATTCTGCCATGGTCAGTAATTCTGCCATGATTACTACAAGTCGCAGATAGCTGGCTAGACTAACTTACCATAAAAAAAAATATATATTTGCTGACATGGGCTAATTGATTGACTGTCAGTGACAAACATTACAAGATAAAAAATGCTGATGCACTATCAAATTTCGAAATTGCTCCCAGTAAGTTGAGACCGACTGAGTTCCAAAAAAATACAAAAGAAAAATAAAAGTTTTTGGTTGGGGCCCCCCTAGCGACTGTTTTTTTCTGTATATATCAATGATGTTGCTCTTGCTGTGGGCGATTCCCTGATCCACCTCTACGCAGATGACACCATTCTATATACTTCCGGCCCGTCCTTGGACACTGTGCTATCTAACCTCCAAACAAACTTCAATGCCATACAACACTCCTTCCGTGGACTCCAACTGCTCTTAAACGCTAGTAAAACCTAATGCATGCTTTTCAACCATTCGCTGCCTGCACCCGCACGCTTGACCAGCATCACCACCCTGGATGGTTCCAACCTTGAATATGTGGACATCTATAAGTACCTAGGTGTCTGGCTAGACTGTAAACTCTCCTTCCAGACTCATATCAAACATCTCCAATCTAAAATCAAATCAAGAGTCGGCTTTCTATTCCGCAACAAAGCCTCCTTCACTCACGCTGCCAAACTTACCCTAGTAAAACTGACTATCCTACCGATCCTCGACTTCGGCGATGTCATCTACAAAATTGCTTCCAACACTCTACTCAGCAAACTGGATGCAGTTTATCGCAGTGCCATCCGTTTTGTCACTAAAGCATCTTATACCACCCACCACTGCGACTTGTATGCTCTAGTCGGCTGGCCCTCGCTACATATTCGTCGCCAGACCACTGGCTCCAGGTCATCTACAAGTCCATGCTAGGTAAAGCTCCGCCTTATCTCAGTTCATTGGTCACGATGGCAACACCCATCCATAGCACGCGCTCCAGCAGGTGTATCTGACTGATCATCCCTAAAGCCAACACCTCATTTGGCCGCCTTTCGTTCCAGTTCTCTGCTGCCTGTGACTGGAACGAATTGCAAAAATCGCTGAAGCTGGAGACTTTTATGTCCCTCACCAACTTCAAACATCTGCTATCTGAGCAGCTAACCGATCGCTGCAGCTGTACATAGTCTATCGGCAAATAGCCCACCCATTTTTACCTACCTCATCCCCATACTGTTTTTATTTATTTACTTTTCTGCTCTTTTGCACACCAATATCTCTACCTGTACATGACCATCTGATCATTTATCACTCCAGTGTTAATCTGCTAAATTGTAATTATTTGCCTACCTCCTCATGCCTTTTGCACACAATGTATATAGACTTCCCTTTTTTTTCCCCTACTGTGTTATTGACTTGTTAATTGTTTACTCCATGTGTAACTCTGTGTTGCCTGTTCACACTGCTATGCTTTATCTTGGCCAGGTCGCAGTTGCAAATGAGAACTTGTACTCAACTAGCCTACCTGGTTAAATAAAGGTGAAATAAAAAATAAAAAAATGTTTTAAAGTGCATGCTTATGTTGCTTATGCCCTGGGCTGGCACGTTTTTTCTCTTCCCAAGTAGCCCCTGTGGATAGGACAGCTATACTTCCAGGGTTATAGTACTCCAGGTTAGAACCACTGCTCTACTGTATAATTGCCCTCTTGACGGTGTGATGGCTACAGGCCGCAGGTATGCCTGTGTGCATCACACTCACGCTCATATTCAAGTTTAGCTCTACTTGTGCACTGTTAATTAAATTATGGCATGATGACTGCTACTGATATTAAATGTGTATGACTTTGAAAAACTCTCGATATGGCTAGCAAGTTGCGCAATTATCTTTGTAACTACTGTAAAAAAAAAATCTTTAGTTTGCACATTTAATAGTGATGGTTCGTTCACAAATGACCGGATGTTTTTGAACAGATCTTTTTGGTGAATTTTTGGTGAAACAACGATTATCTGTAGTTATGAACTGGGTGGTTCGAGCCTTGAATGCTGATTGGCTGACAGCCATGGTACATCAGACTGTATACCACAGGTATTACACAACATGTATTTTTACTGCTCTAAATACGTTAGTAACCAGTTTATAATAGCAATAAGGCACCTCGGGAGTTTGCGGTATATGGCCAATATACCACGGCTAAGGGCTGTGTCCAGGCACTCCGTGTTGCATCATGCAGAAGAACAACCCTTAGTCGTGGTATATGGGCCATATAACACATCTCCTCGGGCCTTATTGCTTAATTATACAACGGGTGGGTCTAATCCTGGATGCTAATTAGTTAAAACGGCATTCCAATAGGTTTCTATTCCACAAGTTACCACCAGCTAAAGCTATGAAGTTGAAATGCCTATTTACTCTATTTCATCTCACTGCCCAATCCAATATCTTATCAGCCCAGCCAGACAATTTATAAATTTGATCTCCACTATGAAAAGCAGCTAGACATTATTTCCCATTTCTTTTAGACTGGCAATTGGTTTTCAACAGCGGAGACTTCTATAAACCTTGCTGTCTGTCTCTCCGACATTTGCAACAAATGTTCTATTTTTCAATACATTATTAAGTATTACTGAACCACTCTTCTATGTGAACAGAGCCAAAAGAACCTGCACACGAAAATACTTGGAATGCCCATCCCTAGCATTTACTTCCAGGGCTCACAATGGTTGTGTTCCCCTGCTCAGACATTGCTGACACATGCCAGATCTTACAAGCCTGGATAGGTATTTTACAT
Source organism: Oncorhynchus gorbuscha (assembly GCF_021184085.1). Taxonomy (NCBI): domain Eukaryota; kingdom Metazoa; phylum Chordata; class Actinopteri; order Salmoniformes; family Salmonidae; genus Oncorhynchus; species Oncorhynchus gorbuscha. The sequence continues at coordinate 38,336,400 of NC_060187.1, forward strand.
ATCAGTTAACCACGTTATGTTATAGCAATCTGGTGCCCTAAGGCACAGTTGATGACGTGGAACGCAACTATTGGTTGATGCATGCTACGTCTGAGAAGGGGAACACGCTCCCTTGTACTGGTCATATGTTTTTTGCAGCTTTCCGAAGGTCAGCTCGTTCATGTCGACTGCGTTCAACATGATGCGCACCCATGGTGAGAGGAGTGCACCACTTTTTCCGGTGGGTTCTGCTATTTTGTATGTATTATTTTGTCTCTCGTGTTGAAAGTGTACACCGGTTTGTAATATTGTATGATGATTATTGGTCTGATTTAGATATTGTATGGCCTTCAGCCAATGAATTGTTTATGTGCACCCCTGCTTATTGTGGCAATGGTTTTGCCCAGGGCGCTTTTGCCCAAAATACTTATCCAGGCATTGTAAGATCTGGCATGTTTTATCAAAGTCTGAGCAGGGGAACACAACCATTATTTTGTCTTCATAGAAGGCTAGGCCTACCCATAGCCTGTTTCCTCAGGGTTAGTCTTTGGTTTTTGATTTCCTGGAGGAAATTCATTTGGTTTGTTTGTTTGTTTGTTCTGTAGCCATGTCACTTTTGCCTATTTTGCCAACATTATTATTACCTCAACCTTTGCTACCATAAAGCTACCATAATTTTTTGGGGATCAAATCAAAAAGAATGTCACTTTATCCTTAGCCTCTTGCCTGACCGTAGCTGATCGCAAGAAACGTTTACCTTTTTGATGTCCACCAAAAATGTGCACTGAGAAAGAAGTATCAGGGATTTAACCGATGATGAGCCATCATCATCATCATCTTCACTATCCAACTACTGTCTTCACACAAGATTAACTCTACAGAACCCACAAGAGATTTAACCCACCGGTATACAAAAAATGCTTTTCATCTTTTGACTTGTGGGGTCTACTGTGTAGGTTTGTGTCAATACAATGTATTAATGGATCTGTTGCTATTCATTTCAGGGTGTCTGTGTCTATAGGTTTCTCTAGGTGCATCTGCTAATCTCTTTTATGACAACCTCTGCCATGTTCACAAATAAGAATTGAAAATTGGGGAATAAGGCTGAGGCAAACATGGCCAAATTACAGAGTTGTGACTAGAAATATGAATGATTAATTGTCAGCAACATTTAGTAGGGATGGAAAATAGATTTGACTGAGAATTCCTTCAGGTCACAACAGTATATTGGTCTCAGATCATTTGGGATTGCAGTGGCCTGTGAAATCAAAGCAGTGTTCTGTTTCCCTCTGGTGGCAGGAAAGCCCAGGTGCAACGCACTCAAGAGCAACACTGTCAAAATAGGCCCTAGATAAGGCCCAACTCAAATAATTAATCTCTTTAACTTCTTGTTTACTTACTTTAATTTAAGCAAGAACTGACTGAACTAATATGACTGGATAGGCTTAGTGTAGGCAAGTGTTGCTTCCATAGGTTTTCACTTTGTTGTGTCAGTACATGAAGCATTCAAGAAGAGATGCACATTTGCAATATACTTATTCATTTGAAAAGGGCCCACGACTCCTCAGCCCAGGTGTTTGCGGTCCCCTCTCAATTAGTTTGTCAATTGGTATGTGGAATCAAGTAGTGTTTGCTGCTTTGCTCAATAGCAGAAGTGCATGAAGATGACGTCCCCCACGAGCTTGAAAAATAAAAGAGCCTCACACTCTAGAAGCTCAGATGTAATCATTTTATAACCATTGTTTCAACAGACAACTGTAATGACAAAAACCGCGGGTCACTAATTTATAAACTTTGAAAGGACAGACACAGGTGTCTGTAATCATGGCCGGCTGTGGCTTGATTTAATTGGTTGATTTACATATATATATATACACACACACACACACATACATATATACACACACACACACACACACACACACACACACACACACACACACACACACACACACACACACACACACACACACACACACACACACACATACATACATACATACATACATACATACATACATACATACATACATATATATATCATATGAAAAAGCATGAATGGATAACATACAATTTGGCTACATAGGCCAACAAGTATTTGCAATGAATAGCAAAAACATAATAATAACAAGAATGGCTTCCGATCAAATGGAGCAAAAGGGTCTTTAAATTAAAGATCCAGGCAGCCTCTCATTTTAACGATAAACTGTCAAGGTCACCATGCACTTACCACAAATTCCCAATTTTCCTAAGTTCACTGTATTGTACATTGCTCTCGTATAAAAAAGGTTGTATGGTCATTAGAACAGTATACATCATGATCCCAATTTCAGCTTCAAGGCGCCAGCAATTTGAACAACTGAAAAGGTTGATTGTGCTGATTTATTGACACTTCGAACCATGTGGCACAACTAAGTTTACAAACTCAGTCGATACAGGGTCGGATTAATGCAGGGGCTTACCGGGACTGAAGCTCCTGGGCCCAGGGGGGGCTCAAGAGGCAGCAAAAACAATAATAACTAAATAAATAAATACATATACAGTATTATGCAGTACATACAGATGTGTAGTACATACAGTGCCTTGACCTTTTCCATTTTGTTATGTTACAGCCTTATTCTAAAATAGATTAAATAAATACAAATCCTCAGCAATCTACACATAATACCCCATAATGACAAATATTTTGCAAATGTATTGAAAATGTAAAAAACAGAAATACCTTATTTACATAAATATTCAGGCCCTTTGAGCTCAGGTGCATCCTGTTTCTATTGATCATCCTTGAAATGTTTCTCCAACTTGATTGGAGTCCACCTGTGGTAAATTCAATTGATTTGACATGATTTGGAAGGGCACACATCTGTCTATATAAGGTCCCACAGTTGACAGTGCATATCAGAGCAAATACCAAGCCATGAGGTCAAAATAATTGTCTGTAGAGCTCCGAGACAGGATAGTGTCGAGGTACAGATCTGGGGAAGGATACCAAAAAATGTCTGCAGCGTTGAAGGTCCCCAAAAACACCTTCATACTTCTTAAATGGAAGAAGTTTGGAACCACCAAGACTGGGGAGAAGGGCCTTGGTCAGGGAGGTGACCAAGAACCCGATGGTCACTCTGACAGAGTTCCAGAGTTCCTCTGTGGAGACAGTAGAACCTTCCAGAAGGACAACCATCTCTCCAGCACTCCACCAATCAGGCCTTTGTGGTAGAGTGGCCAGAAGGAAGCTACTCCTCAGTAAAAAGGCACGACAGCCCGCTTGGAGTTTGCCAAAAGGCACCTAAAGGACTCTCAGACCAGGAGAAACAAGATTGTCTGGTCTGATGAAAACAAGATTGAACTCTTTGGCCTGATTACCAAGTGCCACGTCTGGAGAAAACCTGCCACAATCCCTACGGTGAAGCATGGTGGTGGCAGCATCATGCTGTGGGATGTTTTTCAGCGGCAGGGACTGGGAGACTAGTCAGAATCTAAGGAAAGATGTACAGAGCAAAGTACAGAGAGATCATTGATGAAAACCTGCTCCAGAGCTCTCAGTACATCAGACTGGGGCGAAGTTTCACCTTTTAACAGGACAATGACCCTAAGCACACAGCCAAGACAATGCAGGAGTGGCTTCAGGACAAGTCACTGAATGTCCTTGAGTGGCCCAGCAAGAGCCCAGACATGAACCCGATCAAACACCTCTGGGGAGACCTGAAGATAGCTGTGCAGCGATGCTCCCCATCCAACCTGACAGAGGTTGAGATTATCTGCAGAGAAGAATGGGAGAAACTCCCAATATACAGGTGTGCCAAGCTTGTAGCGTCATATCAAAGATGACTCAAGGCTGTAATCGCTGCCAAAGGTGCTTCAGCAAAGTACTGAGTAAAGAGTCTGAATATTTATGGAAATGTGATATTTCAGTTTTATTTTATACATTTGCAAAAATTCTAAAAACCTGTTTTGGGTTTGTCATTATGGGGTATTGTGTGTAGATTGATGAGGAAAAATTTAATAAATTTTTTAATAAGGCTATGATGTAACAAAACATGTAAAGAATCAAGTGGTCTGAATACTTTCAGAATGCACTGTATATACAGTAGCAGTCAAAAGGTTTGGACACACCTACTCATTCAAAGGTTTTCTTTATTTTTTTTACTGTTTTCAACATTGTAGAATAATAGTGAAGACATCAACACATATGGTGATCAAAAAAAGTGTCTTGAAGGAGTTCCCACATATGCTGAGCACTTGTTGGCTGCTTTTCTTTCGCTCTGTGGTCCAACTCATCCCAAACCATCTCAATTGGTTTGAGGTTGGGGGATTGTGGAGGCCAGGTCATCTGACGCCGCACTCCATCACTCTCCTTCTTAGTCAAATAGCCCTTACACAGCCTGGAGGTGTGTTTGGCCATTGTCCTATTGAAAAACAAATGATAGTCCCACTAAGCACAAACCAGATGGGATGGCGTATCGCTGCAGAATGCTGTGGTAGCCATGCTGGTTAAGTGTGCCTTGAATTGTAAATAAATCCCTGACCAGAAAAGCCCCCCCACACCACCTCCTCCATGCTTCACGGTGGGAACCACATATGCAGAGATCAGCCGTTCACAGCGGTTGGAACCAAAAATCTCAAATTTGGACTCCAGACCAGATTTTCACCAATCTAATGTCCATTGCTCGTGTTTCTTGGACCAAGCAAGTCTCTTCTTCTTATTGGTGTCATTTAGTAGTGGTTTCTTTGCAGAAATTAGACCACGAAGGCTTGATTCACGCAGTCTCCTCTGAACAGTTGATGATGAGATGTGTCTGTTACTTGAACTCTGTGAAGCATTTATTTGGGCTGCAATCGGAGGTGCAGTTAACTTTAATGAACTTATCCTCTGCAGCAGAGATACATCTGGGTTTTTCTTTATTTGTACTATTTTCTACATTGTACAATAATAGTGAAGACATCAAAACTATGAAATAACAAGTATGGAATCATGTAGTAACCAAGAATTCTGCGATTTTCATGCACATTCTCATTGTGCAAAACTCCTTCACTTTTGAGTGATATCCTCAAGATTCAGCTGAGACAGAAATGCAAAGCAGCTTGTGGACAATTGGCTTTACTCCCACTATGATTGAAACAGTCTTCGGCTAGACATTCAATTTACAGTCTACCTAGACCAATATGCTCATTTGTGAAACCGACGTCAGTGTGCTGCTAACAGACAATTTATGCTCACAGAAACAACTCTATGGTTAAGGCATTAGTTCTTACTGGGTTAAGGTTTGGGATAGGGTTTTAAAACAGAAACAACTCTATGGTTGATGCATTAGTTCTTACTGGGTTAAGGTTTGGGATAGGGTTTTAAAACAGAAACAACTCTATGGTTGATGCATTAGTTCTTACTGGGTTAAGGTTTGGGATAGGGTTTTAAAACAGAAACAACTCTATGGTTGATGCATTAGTTCTTACTGGGTTAAGGTTTGGGATAGGGTTTTAAAACAGAAACAACTCTATGGTTGATGCATTAGTTCTTACTGGGTTAAGGTTTGGGATAGAGTTTTAAAACAGAAACAACTCTGGTTAAGGCATTAGTTCTTACTGGGTTAAGGTTTGGGATAGAGTTTTAAAACAGAAACAACTCTGGTTAAGGCATTAGTTCTTACTGGGTTAAGGTTTGGGATAGGGTTTTAAAACAGAAACAACTCTGGTTAAGGCATTAGTTCTTACTGGGTTAAGGTTTGGGATAGAGTTTTAAAACAGAAACAACTCTGGTTAAGGCATTAGTTCTTACTGGGTTAAGGTTTGGGATAGGGTTTTAAAACAGAAACAACTCTATGGTTGATGCATTAGTTCTTACTGGGTTAAGGTTTGAGATAGGGTTTTAAAACAGAAACAACTCTATGGTTAAGGCATTAGTTCTTACTGGGTTAAGGTTTGGGATAGGGTTTTAAAACAGAAACAACTCTATGGTTAAATTAGTTCACTGAAACAAAACAACTCTATGGTTAAGGCATTAGTTCTTACTGGGTTAAGGTTTGGGATAGGGTTTTAAAACAGAAACAACTCTATGGTTAAGGCATTAGTTCTTACTGGGTTAAGGTTTGGGATAGGGTTTTAAAACAGAAACAACTCTATGGTTAAGGCATTAGTTCTTACTGGGTTAAGGTTTGGGATAGGGTTTTAAAACAGAAACAACTCTATGGTTAAGGCATTAGTTCTTACTGGGTTAAGGTTTGGGATAGAGTTTTAAAACAGAAACAACTCTGGTTAAGGCATTAGTTCTTACTGGGTTAAGGTTTGGGATAGGGTTTTAAAACAGAAACAACTATGGTTAAGGCATTAGTTCTTACTGGGTTAAGGTTTGGGATAGGGTTTTAAAACAGAAACAACTCTATGGTTGATGCATTAGTTCTTACTGGGTTAAAGTTTGGGATAGAGTTTTAAAACAGAAACAACTCTGGTTAAGGCATTAGTTCTTACTGGGTTAAGGTTTGGGATAGGGTTTTAAAACAGAAACAACTCTATGGTTGATGCATTAGTTCTTACTGGGTTAAGGTTTGGGATAGAGTTTTAAAACAGAAACAACTCTGGTTAAGGCATTAGTTCTTACTGGGTTAAGGTTTGGGATAGGGTTTTAAAACAGAAACAACTCTATGGTTGATGCATTAGTTCTTACTGGGTTAAGGTTTGGGATAGGGTTTTAAAACAGAAACAACTCTATGGTTAAGGCATTAGTTCTTACTGGGTTAACGTTTGGGATAGGGTTTTAAAACAGAAACAACTCTATGGTTGATGCATTAGTTCTTACTGGGTTAAGGTTTGGGATAGGGTTTTAAAACAGAAACAACTCTATGGTTGATGCATTAGTTCTTACTGGGTTAAGGTTTGGGATAGGGTTTTAAAACAGAAACAACTCTATGGTTAAGGCATTAGTTCTTACTGGGTTAAGGTTTGGGATAGGGTTTTAAAACAGAAACAACTCTATGGTTAAGGCATTAGTTCTTACTGGGTTAAGGTTTGGGATAGGGTTTTAAAACAGAAACAACTCTGGTTAAGGCATTAGTTCTTACTGGGTTAAGGTTTGGGATAGGGTTTTAAAACAGAAACAACTCTGGTTAAGGCATTAGTTCTTACTGGGTTAAGGTTTGGGATAGGGTTTTAAAACGGAAACAACTCTGGTTAAGGCATTAGTTCTTACTGGGTTAAGGTTTGGGATAGGGTTTTAAAACAGAAACAACTCTATGGTTGATGCATTAGTTCTTACTGGGTTAAGGTTTGGGATAGGGTTTTAAAACAGAAACAACTCTGGTTAAGGCATTAGTTCTTACTGGGTTAAGGTTTGGGATAGAGTTTTAAAACAGAAACAACTCTGGTTAAGGCATTAGTTCTTACTGGGTTAAGGTTTGGGATAGAGTTTTAAAACAGAAACAACTCTGGTTAAGGCATTAGTTCTTACTGGGTTAAGGTTTGGGATAGGGTTTTAAAACAGAAACAACTCTATGGTTGATGCATTAGTACTTACTGGGTTAAGGTTTGGGATAGGGTTTTAAAACAGAAACAACTCTATGGTTGATGCATTAGTTCTTACTGGGTTAAGGTTTGGGATAGGGTTTTAAAACAGAAACAACTCTATGGTTAAGGCATTAGTTCTTACTGGGTTAAGGTTTGGGATAGGGTTTTAAAACAGAAACAACTCTATGGTTGATGCATTAGTTCTTACTGGGTTAAGGTTTGGGATAGGGTTTTAAAACAGAAACAACTCTATGGTTGATGCATTAGTTCTTACTGGGTTAAGGTTTGGGATAGGGTTTTAAAACAGAAACAACTCTATGGTTGATGCATTAGTTCTTACTGGGTTAAGGTTTGGGATAGGGTTTTAAAACAGAAACAACTCTATGGTTAAGGCATTAGTTCTTACTGGGTTAAGGTTTGGGATAGGGTTTTAAAACAGAAACAACTCTATGGTTAAGGCATTAGTTCTTACTGGGTTAAGGTTTGGGATAGAGTTTTAAAACAGAAACAACTCTGGTTAAGGCATTAGTTCTTACTGGGTTAAGGTTTGGGATAGGGTTTTAAAACAGAAACAACTATGGTTAAGGCATTAGTTCTTACTGGGTTAAGGTTTGGGATAGGGTTTTAAAACAGAAACAACTCTATGGTTGATGCATTAGTTCTTACTGGGTTAAAGTTTGGGATAGAGTTTTAAAACAGAAACAACTCTGGTTAAGGCATTAGTTCTTACTGGGTTAAGGTTTGGGATAGGGTTTTAAAACAGAAACAACTCTATGGTTGATGCATTAGTTCTTACTGGGTTAAGGTTTGGGATAGAGTTTTAAAACAGAAACAACTCTGGTTAAGGCATTAGTTCTTACTGGGTTAAGGTTTGGGATAGGGTTTTAAAACAGAAACAACTCTATGGTTGATGCATTAGTTCTTACTGGGTTAAGGTTTGGGATAGGGTTTTAAAACAGAAACAACTCTATGGTTAAGGCATTAGTTCTTACTGGGTTAACGTTTGGGATAGGGTTTTAAAACAGAAACAACTCTATGGTTGATGCATTAGTTCTTACTGGGTTAAGGTTTGGGATAGGGTTTTAAAACAGAAACAACTCTATGGTTGATGCATTAGTTCTTACTGGGTTAAGGTTTGGGATAGGGTTTTAAAACAGAAACAACTCTATGGTTAAGGCATTAGTTCTTACTGGGTTAAGGTTTGGGATAGGGTTTTAAAACAGAAACAACTCTATGGTTAAGGCATTAGTTCTTACTGGGTTAAGGTTTGGGATAGGGTTTTAAAACAGAAACAACTCTATGGTTGATGCATTAGTTCTTACTGGGTTAAGGTTTGGGATAGGGTTTTAAAACAGAAACAACTCTGGTTAAGGCATTAGTTCTTACTGGGTTAAGGTTTGGGATAGGGTTTTAAAACGGAAACAACTCTGGTTAAGGCATTAGTTCTTACTGGGTTAAGGTTTGGGATAGGGTTTTAAAACAGAAACAACTCTATGGTTGATGCATTAGTTCTTACTGGGTTAAGGTTTGGGATAGGGTTTTAAAACAGAAACAACTCTGGTTAAGGCATTAGTTCTTACTGGGTTAAGGTTTGGGATAGAGTTTTAAAACAGAAACAACTCTGGTTAAGGCATTAGTTCTTACTGGGTTAAGGTTTGGGATAGAGTTTTAAAACAGAAACAACTCTGGTTAAGGCATTAGTTCTTACTGGGTTAAGGTTTGGGATAGGGTTTTAAAACAGAAACAACTCTATGGTTGATGCATTAGTACTTACTGGGTTAAGGTTTGGGATAGGGTTTTAAAACAGAAACAACTCTATGGTTGATGCATTAGTTCTTACTGGGTTAAGGTTTGGGATAGGGTTTTAAAACAGAAACAACTCTATGGTTAAGGCATTAGTTCTTACTGGGTTAAGGTTTGGGATAGGGTTTTAAAACAGAAACAACTCTATGGTTGATGCATTAGTTCTTACTGGGTTAAGGTTTGGGATAGGGTTTTAAAACAGAAACAACTCTATGGTTGATGCATTAGTTCTTACTGGGTTAAGGTTTGGAATAGAGCTTTAAAACAGAAACAACTCTATGGTTGATGCATTAGTTCTTACTGGGTTAAGGTTTGGAATAGAGCTTTAAAACAGAAACAACTCTGGTTAAGGCATTAGTTCTTACTGGGTTAAGGTTTGGGATAGGGTTTTAAAACAGAAACAACTCTATGGTTGATGCATTAGTTCTTACTGGGTTAAGGTTTGGGATAGAGTTTTAAAACAGAAACAACTCTGGTTAAGGCATTAGTTCTTACTGGGTTAAGGTTTGGGATAGAGTTTTAAAACAGAAACAACTCTGGTTAAGGCATTAGTTCTTACTGGGTTAAGGTTTGGGATAGGGTTTTAAAACAGAAACAACTCTATGGTTGATGCATTAGTTCTTACTGGGTTAAGGTTTGGGATAGGGTTTTAAAACAGAAACAACTCTATGGTTGATGCATTAGTTCTTACTGGGTTAAGGTTTGGGATAGGGTTTTAAAACAGAAACAACTCTATGGTTGATGCATTAGTTCTTACTGGGTTAAGGTTTGGGATAGGGTTTTAAAACAGAAACAACTCTATGGTTAAGGCATTAGTTCTTACTGGGTTAAGGTTTGGGATAGGGCTTTAAAACAGAAACAACTCTATGGTTAAGGCATTAGTTCTTACTGGGTTAAGGTTTGGGATAGGGTTTTAAAACAGAAACAACTCTATGGTTAAGGCATTAGTTCTTACTGGGTTAAGGTTTGGGATAGGGTTTTAAAACAGAAACAACTCTATGGTTAAGGCATTAGTTCTTACTGGGTTAAGGTTTGGGATAGGGTTTTAAAACAGAAACAACTCTATGGTTAAGGCATTAGTTCTTACTGGGTTAAGGTTTGGGATAGGGTTTTAAAACAGAAACAACTCTATGGTTAAGGCATTAGTTCTTACTGGGTTAAGGTTTGGGATAGAGTTTTAAAACAGAAACAACTCTGGTTAAGGCATTAGTTCTTACTGGGTTAAGGTTTGGGATAGGGTTTTAAAACAGAAACAACTCTATGGTTAAGGCATTAGTTCTTACTGGGTTAAGGTTTGGGATAGGGTTTTAAAACAGAAACAACTCTATGGTTGATGCATTAGTTCTTACTGGGTTAAGGTTTGGGATAGGGTTTTAAAACAGAAACAACTCTGGTTGATGCATTAGTTCTTACTGGGTTAAGGTTTGGGATAGAGTTTTAAAACAGAAACAACTCTGGTTAAGGCATTAGTTCTTACTGGGTTAAGGTTTGGGATAGAGTTTTAAAACAGAAACAACTCTATGGTTGATGCATTAGTTCTTACTGGGTTAAGGTTTGGGATAGGGTTTTAAAACAGAAACAACTCTGGTTAAGGCATTAGTTCTTACTGGGTTAAGGTTTGGGATAGGGTTTTAAAACAGAAACAACTCTATGGTTGATGCATTAGTTCTTACTGGGTTAAGGTTTGGGATAGAGTTTTAAAACAGAAACAACTCTATGGTTAAGGCATTAGTTCTTACTGGGTTAAGGTTTGGGATAGGGTTTTAAAACAGAAACAACTCTATGGTTGATGCATTAGTTCTTACTGGGTTAAGGTTTGGGATAGGGTTTTAAAACAGAAACAACTCTATGGTTGATGCATTAGTTCTTACTGGGTTAAGGTTTGGAATAGAGTTTTAAAACAGAAACAACTCTATGGTTGATGCATTAGTTCTTACTGGGTTAAGGTTTGGAATAGAGTTTTAAAACAGAAACAACTCTATGGTTGATGCATTAGTTCTTACTGGGTTAAGGTTTGGGATAGGGTTTTAAAACAGAAACAACTCTGGTTAAGGCATTAGTTCTTACTGGGTTAAGGTTTGGGATAGGGTTTTAAAACAGAAACAACTCTGGTTAAGGCATTAGTTCTTACTGGGTTAAGGTTTGGGATAGGGTTTTAAAACAGAAACAACTCTGGTTAAGGCATTAGTTCTTACTGGGTTAAGGTTTGGGATAGGGTTTTAAAACAGAAACAACTCTGGTTAAGGCATTAGTTCTTACTGGGTTAAGGTTTGGGATAGGGTTTTAAAACAGAAACAACTCTATGGTTGATGCATTAGTTCTTACTGGGTTAAGGTTTGGGATAGGGTTTTAAAACAGAAACAACTCTATGGTTGATGCATTAGTTCTTACTGGGTTAAGGTTTGGGATAGGGTTTTAAAACAGAAACAACTCTATGGTTGAAGCATTAGTTCTTACTGGGTTAAGGTTTGGGATAGAGTTTTAAAACAGAAACAACTCTATGGTTAAGGCATTAGTTCTTACTGGGTTAAGGTTTGGGATAGGGTTTTAAAACAGAAACAACTCTGGTTAAGGCATTAGTTCTTACTGGGTTAAGGTTTGGGATAGGGTTTTAAAACAGAAACAACTCTATGGTTGATGCATTAGTTCTTACTGGGTTAAGGTTTGGGATAGGGTTTTAAAACAGAAACAACTCTGGTTAAGGCATTAGTTCTTACTGGGTTAAGGTTTGGGATAGGGTTTTAAAACAGAAACAACTCTATGGTTGATGCATTAGTTCTTACTGGGTTAAGGTTTGGGATAGGGTTTTAAAACAGAAACAACTCTGGTTAAGGCATTAGTTCTTACTGGGTTAAGGTTTGGGATAGAGTTTTAAAACAGAAACAACTCTGGTTAAGGCATTAGTTCTTACTGGGTTAAGGTTTGGGATAGGGTTTTAAAACAGAAACAACTCTATGGTTGATGCATTAGTTCTTACTGGGTTAAGGTTTGGGATAGGGTTTTAAAACAGAAACAACTCTATGGTTAAGGCATTAGTTCTTACTGGGTTAAGGTTTGGGATAGGGTTTTAAAACAGAAACAACTCTATGGTTGATGCATTAGTTCTTACTGGGTTAAGGTTTGGGATAGAGTTTTAAAACAGAAACAACTCTATGGTTAAGGCATTAGTTCTTACTGGGTTAAGGTTTGGGATAGGGTTTTAAAACAGAAACAACTCTGGTTAAGGCATTAGTTCTTACTGGGTTAAGGTTTGGGATAGGGTTTTAAAACAGAAACAACTCTATGGTTGATGCATTAGTTCTTACTGGGTTAAGGTTTGGGATAGGGTTTTAAAACAGAAACAACTCTGGTTAAGGCATTAGTTCTTACTGGGTTAAGGTTTGGGATAGAGTTTTAAAACAGAAACAACTCTGGTTAAGGCATTAGTTCTTACTGGGTTAAGGTTTGGGATAGGGTTTTAAAACAGAAACAACTCTATGGTTGATGTATTAGTTCTTACTGGGTTAAGGTTTGGGATAGAGTTTTAAAACAGAAACAACTCTATGGTTGATGCATTAGTTCTTACTGGGTTAAGGTTTGGAATAGAGTTTTAAAACAGAAACAACTCTATGGTTGATGCCTTAGTTCTTACTGGGTTAAGGTTTGGGATAGAGTTTTAAAACAGAAACAACTCTATGGTTAAATTCAAGCATTAATTCTGATTGGTTAACAGTTCGGGCATTAATCACGATTGGTTAACAGTTCGGGCATTAATTCCGATTGGTTACATTAAGGATTAAGGTTTGGGATAGGGTTCAAACAGAAACAACTCTATGGTTAAATTCAGGCATTAATTCTGATTGATTAACAGTTCGGGCATTAATTCCGATTGGTTACATTAAGGATTAAGGTTTGGGATAGGGTTCAAACAGAAAAACAATATCATGGGTAAATTTATCCATAACTCCATCTGCGACATTTAATGCAAGCTACTGTAGGTTAAGGTATGGTCCGTTCTGAACTCCATTACCCAAGCATCCTTGCAACTTTGAACATAAATGCAAACTTCATAAAATGTAATTGACTGAGAAATGCAACTCAGATCATTAAACTGCATATAAGGATATTAATAGAAACGCAGCAAGGAATGGAGAGTGCCAGTCAACTTCGTAGCCTACGGTTATTCATTCAGCAATTGAAAAGGTAGGTTTGCTAATGATGCACAGCTCTCATTCCATTTCCCAAAAGAAAGTGAGTGAGAGTTTGATGCGCTCGTGCTACTGAATACAGTTTAAAGGACTTCATTCCAACCTTGATGGCCTAGGTCTACTTAGCTGATACAAGTACGAAACCTGTTAAATGAATAATACCACACTTCGTTTACTGATGTTCATCTTGTATATTTCATATAAACCTGTTCTGTTTCCCATTTGATTTATTTCTGACAGAAACTCATAATTCCGTGAGTCGGGTAACTGCAGTTCAGATGGCAGCAGTGAAAAGGAGGAGGGCAAAAACGTATGCCATCTCTATCCCTTATCTCTCAATACTAATTCATGTGTTTGCCCTGTCAAGTGTCTACCATTCCACTTTCACAAACCATTCATTTCAGTTCAACTGTACATTTACACTGATTGTATTTCACTAGTTTTAGCATCTTATTGAAACTTAGTCAAACATTATGTCATGTGAATTACAAAAAGGAAGCTCTTTAAAACATGTTCCTATCCTGTATGCCTGTCACCGAACAACAGAGCACCCACAGTGGGGTTGGGAACGAACCCGATGCATGTGACTTCCACTTTTGGACGTGAACAAGGCAACATCTTAACTCCTACTCTACATTTACTGGATTGGATGAACAGTGCAGAAGAGAACCTCACCCGACTGTTGTTGTTTTTTCTCTCGTCAGGACAAGAAAGAAAGAAATGGCGCTACGTGAGGCTAGGTAAAGAGCAAGAGGTCTACAGTCTCAGATAACCCAGCCCAGAAGAACCATAAGACAGGAGACAACAGGGGACAACAGGGGACAACAGCTCTACCGTGCTTTTACACCTGCATTGTTTGCTGTTTGGGGTTTTAGGCTGGGTTTCTGTACAGCACTTTGAGATATCAGCTGATGTACGAAGGGCTATATAAATAAATTTGATTTGATTTGATTTGATACCGCTGCCCTCACCAAAAAAAAAGAAGGAAGAAACCAGCGGGAGGAGGAGGGGGGCCTCCAAACTCAGATGGATTTTCTTCAGGTATAATAATGGTTATGATTACCAAACCTTTGGAGTGAAATTCTGCTCTTTAAATACCACAGTTCCCACTGGGTTTTGCTTCTTGAACAGTTCAAATGGGCAATCAAAGCCACTGATTTACAAACAGCCACATTGCTATAGGTCCATGACATGAAACTAGAAACTAGAAAACTCAGAAATATTAGACTTGGAAGAAACTCATAAATAACTAAATAACGTTCATTTGAACTCAGAGGTTCCAAGTTTCCGACTTGTCATCAATGCAGCATAAAACCCGCAGGCAGCACTCGAGCATTGTTTGTGTTCTCTAGTGTTCTATGCAACCCTCTCTCTCCTCTGCAGATAGGAAAGATGAGGTACGTTAGGGTGTCTCTCTTCGAAGGCAAGGCCCAGATCGATATCAGAGAGTTCTACACCACTGACATTGGCGACCTGAATCCGGGGAGGAAAGGTAGGCTACAGTACAGAGACAGTGCTCTTTTCACATCTAGGCCATTAAGCTAGCGCTTCATAAAGGGCTTTGGTGCGATATGCCATCGTGTCACATTCATTTTCTTGAACAACACCTTCCAGTTGAGTGAGTGTGTTTTGCAATGCAGAACTAGAGTGCAGTGGTGAGTTAGCCACTGAGGGACATCTCAAACGCTGTACGCTTATTAGTCAGATGTACAGTTGGTGAATTTTGCCATGCCAGCTAGAGCATATAAGAATCATCCCCTAACAATGCAGTGTGCTCATCTTATCTTCTACAAAGTCAATCTCTATCATCCTCCCAACCCAACTCTTACTAGCTCGCAAGCAGAATCACTGAGTTGAGGTGTGTGTGGTGTATGATTATGCTGTAGGTTTTGGGTAATTGGGGCTTGTGTGTGTGTGTGTGTGTGTGTGTGTGTGTGTGTGTGTGTGTGTGTGTGTGTGTGTGTGTGTGTGTGTGTGTGTGTGTGTGTGTGTGTGTGTGTGTGTGTGTGTGTGTAAGAGTGAGCAGTGCAGAATGCTAAGTGGCTCCCTCAGCTGTCTGCCATGGCTCCCTCTGGGCCTCAGTCACTACAGGCCAGGCTGTGGAGATCAAGCTTGGTTGCCTCCCTGTACCGACTCAATGGTTAACAAGAAGCAGCATTAATGCTACTGTAGCGTGCTTTAAATTGTGTGTAACTTTTTAGTTCACACTAATAGTACGGCCGCTATTGATTTCTTGTCTCAGACGTCCAGCCTGGCGAAACACTAATGGCAATGGTCAATAAAAATGCATGAACTGGAAGTTCTCACTCTCACCTCCCTTGCAGAATAGGACATTCACCCTTTAAAAATAGCCACTCAACATCCCTGCAGTTTAAGGCTAGAGCAGTAGCAATGTGACAACACAGGCTTCTTATCCAGGAGGCTATATACAGTATGAATGATGGTTGGCCCTGTATGTTTTTTTCTGTTGCACATGTAAACAGACCAAGGTGCTCAGCTGTCTGCCAAAACTATTCTTCTTTGACTGTCCTGTCCTTGCTAACTCCCATTGAGGTGGCCGGATAGATGACTTCGGAGTTCAATAAACGGCCACTTACGGCATTGAATGAAACCAAAATAACAGTGGCGGGTACAATTACAGAAATCAATAAGAAACCTTTGATCTTGTTTCAGGGTGCTGTGCGGCCGGCTATTCAAACATCTCAGACCAGGTTTAGAATGAGAAATGTCAGAGTATGCACCTTGCCCTGCGGTTATTCTATTGACCTTTCACGTCAATGTGGACCCCTACACACTCCCCTGGCTGATCTGTGTCTCCCACAAGTGTGCCGTGGAACCCGAAGCAGTGGAACCAGCTAAAGAAGATCATCCCAGACATCGACGCTGCGATCCGGAAGTTCTAGAACCCCTATGGTGCCCAACGGGCAGCCAAGACAGCCCAGATCGATTCCCTTCTACAGCAGCGAGCCTTTTGTCACTGACAGTATATAACTTAATTGAATTCACTGTTAAACAGCTCCAATTAGTATACATCTGGTAGGTATCTTCAGTTAAAGACCTATGTTTTACTTACCTCGCTTTACAAAATAGCTCTCTTCTGTGTTTTAATTCTGTATTTAGTTGTATTTATTAGTTGGCTATATAAACCATGGCTTTAGTTGCAGAGAACATATGTCATTTGTTGACATCATTTGTAAATGGAGAGGATAAGTTAATAAATCCTATATGAAGTGACGGGCTCAATGGCCATTTGTGTCAGGGTACTTTTTTGTTGAATTATGACAGCCTAAACTATGTCTCCTTTCATCCTTGGCAAATGCAGACATGTTTCTTGAAGTAATACACACAAAACTGTAGACTCCTTTTATAATCCAGAAGAGGGAGCAAGAAGCCAATGGATTTATCACTGCAATCAACTTTGCAAGACCATCAAGACAATGAGCAGGTAAAGGGACAAAATAAAAGATTGATGGTATGAAAATAAAAGTGGGAAGTTTTCATTTTTAACAGGGTATTGGCACATGTTTGTTTCCATTGAACGTTGCTGTAGTTCTTGCCCTGGAGATGTAGAGCAGTATCTAGACTATAAGAAACTAAATGTAAGCAAATGAAGACTAAAATATGAATTAAAAGGACAGTACCATGTTGTACACACATTTCCTCCGCAGGTGTCAAAAGTGGGATGGAGCTACTGTGAGGCCATCAAAGGCAAGCAAGTTTGTGAGGGACTTGAAACAGAGAAGTGCAATGGCGTGTTTTCTGAAAGAATGGGGTGGTGTAGCAAAGGAAGGAGGTGGGTGCAAGTCCTGAAAGGACTAGTCCCCCAAATGCTCCAGATTATATAGGGAAATGTTGGGGCCTGCTGTACTGACGGCGGAATGATTCCCATTCCTTTTGTATTTATTATTCATTCAAATTCCGCCATGGCATTGATTTAAATGTTCAAAAGTCACATTTTTGCGTGGTCTTCAAGCAGGTGTGAGAAGGGTGCAATTGCAGCCTGCAATTCGTGGTGTTTCTGCATCTGCAGGAACCCCTCTTTATTCTTCTATTATCGGTCCATTTTTAAGCTAGGACACGTAGGAGGCGGATTTAAGCTAGGACATGTAGGAGGCAGATGCCCGTTGCCGATAAACTCCACAGAAGAAGAGGAGCGGGCGACACCGGTAGCTAGCTATCTAGCAGTACACCGATAGACAGTGTCCTTCATCCCCAGCGGCAGGTGTTCAGCAGGCAGGAGCGAAGGACACTTTGTGCAAGGTGCATACTCTGTGTGCTAGCCTAACTAGCAAGGAGGACTCCGGATGCAGGGTCGAAGAAACTCAGATAATACATTTATTTCCCCTTTGACCCACATTCAAAAGTGTCACAAGCATGCAGGAACCAATGGGGTACTTCAGAGGCTAGTGGTTAGAGCGTTGGACTAGTAACCGGAAGGTTGCAAGTTCAAACCCCGAGCTGACAAGGTACAAATCTGTCATTCTGCCCCTGAACAGGCAGTTAACCCACTTTTCCTAGGCCGTCATTGAAAATAAGAATTTGTTCTTAACTGACTTGCCTAGTTAAATAAAGGTTAAATAAAATAAATAAAAAATGTTCATGCAGGAACAGATGGGATGCTTGAAGGGTGTTCATGAAGGAACCAATGGGATGCTCGGGGGCGTTCCTGTAGATTCAGGAATGCCCACATGCAGGAACGCCCCCAATTGCGCGCTGCAGTTGCACGCTATAGGCAAGTGTTGGAAAATGCAAAGAATTTGCACTCTGATGTTTCACTACCATACTGACATCTGCGGGTGTCGCTCGAGAGCGGTGAATATGGCTTTCGCTCGGTGGTTATCGCCCCTATCAACCCCCTCTCTTCTGTACTATGTGTGTGCGAGTTTGTTGTGTTTCGGATAGAAAGTGAGCCTGGTTTCCAGCTGAGTGCTTGCTCTCTCTCTCTCTCTCTGTGTGTGTTGTCATTATTATCCAGTCTGCTCCCAGCTCAGAATGGCCAGATTCACTCAGACTGAAACAAGAAGGCAGCAGCAACCACAGCAGCCCCATCCCGCTCACACCAGCCTGGTTTTCACTGGACCTGGGGCAACACCGATCCAACAACCACTAATACTTATCCCTCACCAGCACCAGTACTCTCAGATCACATTTCCTAAACCCATGAACGGGTCAGAATCCATTTCAATTCATCCGGAGAGCGGCAACATGAAAGACCAAGATGCCATAAAGCTGTTTATCGGGCAGATACCGCGGAACCTAGAGGAAAAGGACCTGAAACCTCTGTTTGAACAGTTTGGGAAAATCCACGAACTGACTGTTCTGAAGGACCGATACACCGGCATGCACAAAGGTAACGTGTGCCCCCATTCCCCAAAGCAAACGGCATATTGCGAGGCCTAATACAGCTGTATGATTAGAATATTTTGTACAAATGTCTGTCGCGTGGGTGGCGTCTTTTGCATTACGCACCAAATGTTTTATGCATGTTTGACTAACTCAACGTTTAACTCACTAAATGATTGTTCATAATTGTAGTCAGAATGAATGCATCATATATGCATGATAAAAAACAATTTAATAATCGTTACAAATACTCGTGGTCTCATGTTCCCAAATATTCTAACGTGGGCATGCACATAGGGAGATTTCATAGTTCTTTTGGTCTCACGCTGATTCATAGCCTATTGTTTTTACGCATACGTATCCTAATTATTTGAATGTTTTCAGATTTATAACGATGTGTGCCTAATATTTCACGAAATGTATTCAATTTAATTGTATTTTCATAACTCTCTCTCAGAACTGGGCCAGAGGCGCTTAAAAGGGATGCATTTTTAAAGTATCCCCCAGCCCGTCCCATCTTTTACGATCCCAACACGACCAAATCAATTCGGTGCCAAAATGTTACAAAACACGGACGGAAGGACTGTCACAAGATGACAGACCTCGATACCGCACGAGCAGTGGTGATGCTGCTAGTGTGAAGCTAAGTAAGGTTCGTGATAGCGGATGTAAATTCGCGCACCAACAAACAGAGAATGTTAAGATTCGAGATTTTCCATTGCAGTCGGGGAAAGTCGTCGACGCCATTTAACTTTACAATGGTGGTGGTCTATTAGGCTGTGATAGTGAAAGACGTTGCACTATTCATCATCGTCAGTGTTAGGGCATCATCTTCATGGAAACTGTAGCCACCAATAAACCAAAGATTCTGTTATGGTATTATTATATTCACACTTTGATGGGCAAGTGATAATTTAGCCTAAGCTGTTTTCCATAAAAAAATCTATTGGTCATGATATGTCCAATGTGTAATTAATTCTTAGCCTAGATCAATAGCCTACTTCCTACATCAATAGCCTACATCCATGGATTTAGTGTAAAACCAAAATGCACACTTCCCCACTGTCAGCCAGACACCAAGATCCAAAACCACTCATTATAATGCTATATTTTAAATAGGCTAGCCTATTGTTGTGTCTACAATAAATCAATAACACAATGCCACAACAATTGTGATTCATTATTAAATAAGGCTAAAATAAGATGTAATTCCATCCAGGTAAATTGAAATTTGCACCATGGTAGTTGATAGTGATAAATGACATTTCGATCAATGGGAATCAGGCCCCGTAGCTGTCTATGGTCCTGACGGCCCAAACACTTTATGCAGGAAAGGATATGGCAGAATTGCGTGCTTTGTGACCAAATGACAGTCAGAGATATCCCTGTTTAGGAGATACATGTCTATGTGATGTTAATCAAAAAACAAGAGAGTTGAGAAGTGCGGGGGGGGGCAGCTTTAACCGACATCCACGTCGTCGGCACCCAGGGAACAGTGGGTTAACTGCCCTGCTCAGGGGCAGAACGACATATTTTTACCTTGTCAGATGGGTGTACAACAATCAACCCAAACCCATGTTTTACATTATCCACAGGTGAGATAAGGCTGGTCAAATTGTAATCACATTTGTAATTTCTTATGCCCCAACCGTATTTGCTATAAGTGAAGAGCCACTCCTAGAATATGTCCCTTCCAATGTCTTTCTGTTAATGAGGTGAAATAATAGCCAGTAATCATTCAGCTCATGCTCTGCTTAATGTCTGTCTCACCTGTGGTTGGTGATCAAAAGTCAGAGGTCAATAGTTTGAGAGGACCCTACGTCCGCACTTAAATATGGCCATCATTCCAATGTGAGTGGTGTGTGTGTGTGGGAGCTGGCGTCTCTATGTGTGTGTGCACTTGTGCTTATAATAAAAGTATTTATCAACATCCCATATCTGGCATTAGTTGTGTGTAAGGAGTAAACCGTTATTGTACTGCATTGCATAATGACTGCAGTACTTGGTACTCGACAAATTGTTGTGTGATAATTGAAGTCGGCCTTGAATGGTGGCATGCGTATGGAAGATATGAGCACAATTTCTCAGTGTGTCAGAAAGATGATTCAATGATGAATCGACATAACTTGTAATGTCAACAGCTAGTCTGCAGTTTACAATGTACAGGCTCTTTCTCTTCAGTTGAGATATTTTCTCAACATTTACATCCTACTTTTCTTCAGCTTTAGCTACTGTCGATTAAAACACGTTTTTGAAAATGTTATGTGTAAGAGCTTTCAATAACAAGTTGTTTTTGCTTTTATTCACAGAACTGTGGGTTTTTGCATTTGGGCTGACAAGCCCTTGTTATCATTATACCTTTTGTTATTTTATTGTAAGGAAGTCTCATAGGCATTTTACCTTAAACTAACGCAGTCACTAAATATTACTAAAGGTCAAACATTGCTTCCTAAATTAATACATGTAAATTGATATTTTATTTGGGATTTAAAAAAAAGTTAGATAACACCAAGGATTACTCTTGTTAGTGAACATATACTGCCTCAAACATGACAAGCACCATCTCTGCTTTATGTGATAATTATATCAAGCTTAATTACCTATCTCAACAACTCATTTGATAGATTAGATGGCGCGTTCTCCAAACATGAATAAATATGATTTAGTACTCAGATTCAAGGAAACAATTTCAGATGTCAGTCCCAAAATATTCATATCAAAGTCAATTTCTATTCATGAATATAAATAGCCAGGATTTAGTTGAATGAATGTATTTGAAATGTAATCCTGTCCACACAATTTCCAGTAAGAAATCATCCCAGTACTATTCCTCTGCACTTCACTGGTTATTCTATTGTCAATGCTTTATAAACCTAAAAGGATTATGAATGTCATCTAATAGTAGAATTATTCCTCAAAATTACAGACACACACACACACACACACACACACACACACACACACTTTCCCGAGCAAAATTGTGTTCTTTGAACCAAAAATGTCCTTACATATACTGAGTAGTTGTTGTTCTGTGTCATATTCAGTCATTTTGATTGTCATTATATACATTGTCTATTGTGTTCTCCTCCCTTCCCTCCCTTTGACTGATTCTTCTGGTAATCCATCAGGGAAAACAAGGAATTCGTTTGTAAAGCGTGATAATAATGTGTGGCCATAATAACTTGACTCGAGAGGATGAGCAAATGTGCATTGTCTGAAGCTTCAGCCTCTTGGGTGATCAGCTGCTCGTCTCCCTAAACAGTGGCTGCCTTTGCCAATTAAAAATGCAGTCTAGTCTCCCTCTTCAAATGATTAATTCTGCCTGCACTGTCGATGGCCTGCCAATTATTGTCGCCCAATTGGTATTTCCTGATGTTGGATTTATCACTCAGTGAAACCTTCTCCCGTTGGTCTTAATTAGGCTCCACTCACACAACAGGCTTTCAGTTTTATATTTGTTGTTTTTCAGGCTACCTGAAGGTTGCAATTGTATTTGTCTTGGTTTACGTATGCTGTCAGCTTTATGACTGGCAGACTCGCACATGAAAATCCCTCAAAGCCATCTTTGAATGTGTTTTTCTGTGGATCGTAAGAGAGTTATTGTTGCATAGGGGTGACCATTTTAGCAGGTCCACCTTTGAATACAGATACAGATTTCTGGCGGGGGGGGGGGGGGGGGGTTGTAAAATTTCCTCGACCAGCAATGAAAGAATTTGTAATGAATAGCTGTGAAGACCGGAACACATACACACAAACACACACTTGATGAGAGGAGGAGGATGGGTGATGGCAGGAGTGGTTCAACACACTGGACAGGCAATACAAACACGGGTGCCCCCATCTGCCTTCCGTTGCAGCCGAGTATCAATATTAAGCTAGTGTTGGGGGATCATTGTGTTAATGTATTTATAAATGGACCAGAGATATTGCCGTAGACCCCAGCCAGGCAGAAGCACATTAAATCATAGGAATAATCTAATGAAATATTTATTCACGTTGTATTTTTTTCTACCCCTCTGTGATGGATGGGCTCCACAGTTGGGGTAGTAGCTCAGCAATAAGGGAGAGATGGAGAGTGGCAGATTCAAGCTGTACGCTTCTGTAAGAGCACATAGACCCACCAAATCAAATGGTATTAAAAAGAGACAAGACCAGTATCCCCAAGGACCTTATGTAACAGTACCAGTGTTGACTAAAGTAATCTAGTAATCTCCAGTTTCCAAACCTCTCATATTTGATTTCAAGGGATGCTCCTCCATATTGAAGCTGTTAATATGGAAAGAACTAAGGATCACAGCGCCGCACCGCGGTATGACAGGATCCCCTCTGGGAAAACAGATGGGAGCAAATTTACTTACATACCATAAACTGAGTTGTATGTACCATCCCAGCAAACCGGAAACATTCACAGAACATTAGCTAAGATTCCCATGAAGTTCTTGTTAGATAAAACCTAACATTAGGATGATAATAGGGTTGGGCGGTATCTAGAAGTTCATACCGTTTCTGTACCATACTAGGGTATGCAATATTACCAGAGGTGCACGCAAGGGGGCGCTATAAAAAATAATATATATATATATATATAACCCTCATTCCAGGGTTTTTCTTTATTTTTACTATTTAGAATAATAGTAAAGACATAAACACTATGAAATAACACATATGGAATCATGTAGTAACCAAAAAAAGTGTTAAATAAATCAAAATATATTTTATATTTGAGATTCTTCAAAGTAGCCACCCTTTGCCTTGATGACAGCTTTGTACACTCTTGGCATTCTCTCAACCAGCTTCACCTGGAATGCTTTTCCAACAGTCTTGAAGGAGTTCCCACATATGTTGGTTGCTTTTCCTGGTACTAGTCAAAGTTTGGACACACCTACTCATTCCAGGGTTTTTCTTAATTTTTACGTTTATATTTTTGTTCAGTATAATTTATTTGACACATCTTAGATTATCTATAGTTATATTTAACTTATAAGCAGTGGCGTAGCACGCACCCCGCAGCCCCCGTCTTTTTCTGGAAAGACCTTGGTATGCGGTATATCGCCCAGGCCTAAATGATAGCATCCCAAAAACATTCAAAGAATATTTCGGAACATTTTCTCAAAACACAAAATCTGTCCAATCGTGCTGATGATTATACAATGGTTGTATAAAATGTTATCCCGATGTTGCAATAACGTTCCCAGAACAGATTTAGTCTGTTCTTTAAAGGTTCCCAGAATGTTTCATTAGGCTGTGGGAACAGTCTGGTGGAAACATTGCGGGGACATCACAAAAGATATGTTCCCAAAACACAAACTGTCCAGTTGTGCAGATGAGTACAGTATACAATATTTATTTTAGGCAGAGGTGGGTAGAGTACTGAAAATCTGTACTTAAGTAAAAGTACTGTTACTTGTAATTTACTCAAGTAAAAGTAGCCCTTTTAAGAAACTACTCAAGTAAGAGTTGAAAAGTGTCCGGTCTGAAAATAACTTAAGTACTAGTTACACAAATGTAGTTTGTGTTACGCCCTGACCTTAGACAATCCTTTAAATTCTCTATTTGGTAGGTCAGGGTTTGACTAGGTTGGGAAATCAGGTCTGTTGTACAGTTTCTTACGTTCTTATTCAAAGTTGACTTAATATCTATCAATGGGCTCAGTTTCATAAACGGTACCCGAAACATTGGAGTAATTTCACAATTTCAACAGCGTCAATGAAAATACAGTTCACAATATAATTAAGTACATGTGATGGTGAATGCATACTAAAACGATTTATTTAATTCAAGTGTGATGTTTAATTTTATACTTGGAATGAAATACCAAGGAGGATCTGTCAATCAATCAATATTGAAATGTTACTATCAATCATGTTACCAGTATGCAAATCAGACACATTTCAGCATGGAATTAAACATTAAGGTAAGTATTCAGGTAAGAATCATATAAGTAATAAATCATCAAACAGTGCAGATATCAATTGCCATAGTCAACTCAATCATATTTGTCCTGCCAAGGTCCTCCTTCTCTTCCGATGCTCTCCTTCTCAACACCCTCGGTTGTGCTGCTACAAGCTATAAATAAAAAATAAACACATAGAAATATATATATTTCTAGGAGCTAGAAAAAGTATTAGTCAGCCACCAATTATTTAGTCAGCCACCAATTGTGCAAGTTCTCCCATTTAAAAAGATGAGTGAGGCCTGTCATTTTCATCATAGGTACACTTCAACTATGACCGACAAAATTAGGAAAAAAATCCAGAAAAATCACATTGTAGGACCTCTTTAAGAGGCTCCTCTGTCCTCCACTCGTTACCTGTATTAATGACACCTGTTTGAACTTGTTATCAGTATAAAAGACACCTGTCCACAACCTCAAACAGTCACACTCCAAACTCCACTATGGCCCAGACCAAAGAGCTGTCAAAGGACACCAGAAACAAAATTGTAGACCTGCACCAGGTTGGGAAGACTGAATCTGCAATAGGGAAGCAGCTTGGTTTGAAGAAATCAACTGTGGGAGCAATTATTAGGAAATGGAAGACATACAAGACTACTGATAATCTCCCACGATCTGGGGCTCCACGCAAGATCTCACCCCGTGGGGTCAAAATGATCACAAGAACGATGAGCAAAAATCCCAGAACCACACGGGGGGGACCTAGTGAATGACCTGCAGAGAGCTGGGACCAAAGTAACAAAGCCTACCATCAGTAACACACTACGCCGCCAGGGACTCAAATCCTGCAGTGCCACACTTGTCCCCCTGCTTAAGCCAGTACATGTCCAGGCCCATCTGAGGTTTGCCAGAGAGCATTTGGATGATCCAGAAGAAGATTGGGAGAATGTCATATGGTCAGATGAAACCAAAATATAACTTTTTGGTAAAAACTCAACTCGTCGTGTTTGGAGGACAAAGAATGCTGAGTTGCATCCAAAGACCATACATACTGTGAAGCATGGGGGTGGAAGCATCATGCTTTGGGGCTGTTTTTCTGCAAAGGGACCAGGACGACTGATCCGTGTAAAGGAAAGAATGAATGGGGCCATGTATCGTGAGATTTTGAGTGAAAACCTCCTTCCATCAGCAAGGGCATTGAAGATTAAATGTGGATGGGTCTTTTAGCATGACAATGATCCCAAACACACCGCCCGGGCAATGAAGGAGTGGCTTCGTAAGAAGCATTTCAAGGTCCTGGAGTGGCCTAGCCAGTCTCCAGATCTAAATCCATAGAAAATCTTTGGAGGGAGTTGAAAGTCCGTGTTTCCCCGCAACAGTCGCAAAAACATCACTGCTCTAGAGGACATCTGCATGGAGGAATGGGCCAAAATACCAGCAACAGTGTGTGAAAACCTTGTGAAGACTTACAGAAAACGTTTTACCTCTGTCATTGCCAACAAAGGGTATATAACAAGGTATTGAGATAAACTTTTGTTATTGACCAAATACTTATTTTCCACCATCATTTACAAATAAATTCATTAAAAATCCTACAATGTGATTTTCTGGATTTTCTTTTCTCATTTTGTCTGTCATATTATATTATATTATAGTTGAAGTGTACCTATGATGCAAATTACAGGCCTCTCTCATCTATTTAAGTGGAAGAACTTGAACAATTGGTGGCTGACTAAATACTTTTTTGCCCCACTGTATATGGCATATTCACTATACATGTATGTGTTATAGGCATTGTCATAAAAACAGAATCACACACACACACACACACACACACACACACACACACACACACACACACACACACACACACACACACACACACACACACACACACACACACACACACACACACACACACACACACACACACACACACACACACACACTGCAATGGAGTGGGAGGATTATGTGCTGGGCTGACCGGTTGATCTAGCTAATGTTCATTTAGCCAGCTTATCTAGTGGCAACCTAATGTGATACCTAGTTAGCTATTTCCACACACATCTGATTAGTCTGTTCTGTCTCTTTATGCCAATGACAAGTTGGCTAGTAAACTTAGCCAACAAGCAAAGGTCATATGGGAAGCTACAAACATTGTCAGATTCTGTGTTAGTCAAAACAAACTATCTAGCTAGCTAGCTAGTTAGCTACCTAGCCATTTCATTTGCACTGGCCCTCAAAACATAATTTCAACAGCAGAATTATATCAGATGAATACTTATCTTACTCCAGAAATATATAATATTACAAAGTCAGAAGGTAATTAAAGTGAAACTTACCTCTGATCGGGTTTGGATAAGAACCGACAAACAAAACTCTCCTTAGGAGTAAAGACATATGTGCTTCACTTCAAGAGCCATGGTGGAGATACGGGGTTTGACGGAAAGCTTTGAGAGCCAATGGACTTACGTGCTTTGACACATTTTTTTCAATATATTTCATTGGTCAAGGGGTCGTGAAGCGTTCTTACAGAACCAATGGTATCGATTAATGTAAAAAAAAAAAAAACAGGTAATCACAACGTTTGGAGTGACATGGTTTTCATCTCACAACGACGATATAATAATGCAAATCTGTGTCACTTAAGTGATTTGGTCAAATATAACGGAGTAAAAAATAAGTTAATTCCTTCAGAAATTGCTTGAGTAAGAGTACAAGTACATCCCACAGAGAGTAACTAGAAAAGTACTAGTTCCTACAAAAATGTACTTAAGTACAAATAACGCGTTAATTGTGCCGCGTTACTACCAACCTATGCTTTTAGGGTGCAAAAAACATTCACCTACAGTATCTTACAAGAACATTCCCAGAATACATGTTGTCTGTTTCTTTCGGTTGTGGGAACATTGTGGGGATATAACAAGAGATAGGTTCCCAAGACAATAAAACTGTCTATTTGTGCTGACATTCAGATAATGTTTTTATCAGGATGCAAAAAAAACATTATTTTGATGTTTCAAGAATGTTGGACGAACAGCCTTTCTGAGTTCTTTTAATGTTCCTACAACATTTTATCAGATTGTGGGAACAGTGTGGATACATTACAAGAGATACAATGCCTTCAGAAAGAATTCATAACCCTTGACTTATTCCACATTTTATTGTGTTACAGCCTGAATTCAAGATAGATAAACATTTAAAATAAATATCAAACATCTACACACAATACCCTATCATGACAAAGAGAAAACGTGTTTTTAGAAATGTTTGCTAATTTATTGAAAATAAAATACAGAAATATCTCATTTACACAAGTGTTCACACCCCTAATTCAATACATGTTTGAATCATGGCAGCAATTACAGGTTTGAGTCTTTCTAGGAAAGTCTCTAAGAGCTTTTACACCTGGGTTGTACAATATTTGCACATTATTCTTTAAAAAAATCTTGAATCTATGTGAAGTTGGTTGTTGATCACTGGCCTGATAGACATTTTCAAGTCTTGCCATAGATTTTCAAGACGATTTATGTTAAAACTGTAGCTAGGCCACTCAGGAAAATTCAAAGTCGTCTTCTGTCGCCTTGTGTTTTAGATTATTGTCCTGCTGAAAGGTGAATTTGTCTCCCAGTGTCTGTTGGAAAGCAGACCGAACAAGGTTTTCTTCTAGGATTTTGCCTGTGCTTAGCTCTATTCTGTTTATTTTTATCCCCCCCAAAAAACTACATAATACTTGCGAATGACAAGCAAACAAATAACATGATGCAGCCACCACCATGCTTTAAGATATGAAGAGTGGTACTCAGTGATGTGTTGTACTTGCCTAAAACATGACGCTTTGTATTCAGGACATGAAGTTCATTTCTTTGCCACATTTTTGGCAGTTTTAATTTAGTGCCTTATGGCAAACATGATGCATGTTTAGGAATATTTTTCCTCCTTCTTTTCACTCTGTCATTTAGGTTAGTGTTGCAGAGTAACTACAATGTTGTTGATCCATCCTCAGTTCTCTCCTATCACAGCCATTAAACTCTGTAACTGTTTTAAAATCACCATTGGCCTCATGGTGAAATCCCTGAGCGGTTTTCTTCCTCTCTGGCAACTGAGTTAAGAAGGACGCCCGTATCAGTGTAGTGACTGGGTGTATTTATACCACATCCAAAGTGTAATTAATAACTTCACCATGCTCAAAAGGATATTCAATGTCTGCTTTTCTTTTGTAGTCTACCAATAGACACCCTTCTTTGCGAGGCATTGGAAAACATACCTGATCTTTGTGGTTGAATCTGTGTTTGGAATTCACTTGACTGAGGGACCTTACAGATAATTGTATCTGTGGGGAACAGAGATGAGGTAGTCATTCAAAAATCATGTTAAACACTATTATTGCACACAGTGAGTCCATGC
The DNA here is from genome assembly GCF_021184085.1 of Oncorhynchus gorbuscha. Taxonomy (NCBI): domain Eukaryota; kingdom Metazoa; phylum Chordata; class Actinopteri; order Salmoniformes; family Salmonidae; genus Oncorhynchus; species Oncorhynchus gorbuscha. The sequence continues at coordinate 38,365,503 of NC_060187.1, forward strand.
AACTTATTATGTGAGTGGTTAAGCAAATGTTGCCATAACAAAGGGGTTGAATCCTTATTGACTCTAGACATTTTAGCTTTTCATTTTTTATTAATGTAATTCCACTTTGACATTATGGGGTATTGTGTGTAGGCCAGTGACGGAAAAATCAATTTAATCCATTTTAAATTCCGGCTGTAACACAATAAAACGTGGAAATGTCAATGGGTGTGAATACTTTCTGAAGGCACTGTATGTTCCCAAAACCTTTAAAACATACCCAAAATATAATTCCTACTTTGAGACGCTTGATACGGTCCCCCTTGTTGTATTTTTCATGATCTGAAAAGCAAAGTAATCCTAGATCAGCACTCAGTCTTTGGATACCTTGTAAATATGGGTCCAGATGTACGCAGCATATACAGTGCCTTCAGAAAGATTTCACACCCCTTTACTTTCCCCAAATGTTTTTGTTACAGCCTGTTTTTATAATGTATGCAATTTATATTTTGTGTCACTGATTTACCCACACAATACCCCATAATGTGGAATTTAGTTTGTAGAACATTTTAGAAATTAATAAAACATTAAAAGCTGAAATTTCTTGAGTCAATAAGTATTCTACCCCTTTGTTATGGCAATGAGCCTAAATAAGTTCAGGAATAACAATGTGCTTAACAAATCGCATAATAAGTTGCATGGACACATTCCGTGTTAAATAATAGTCGTTTACATGATTTGTGATATGACTACCCCACCTCTATACCCCACACATACCTCTGTAAGGTCCCTCAATCGAGGAGTGAATTTCAAGCAAAGATTCAACCAAAAAGACCATCAATGTTTTTCAGTGTCTCGCAAAGAAGGGCACCGATTGATAGACGATGAACACCTCTTTGAGCATGGTGAAGTTATTATTTAGGCTTTGGATTGGATAGTGTATCATATACCCAGTCACGACAAAAAGATACAGGTGTCCTTCTACCACAGTTGCCGGAGAGGAAGGAAATTGCTAAAGTATTTCACCACGAGGCCAATGGTGATTTTAAAACAGTTACAGAATTGAATGGTTGTGATATGAGAACTGAGGATGAATAAACAACATTGTAGATACTCCACAATACTGTGTGAATACTTATGTAAATGAGATATTTCTGTATTTCATTTTCAATACATTTGCAAAAATGTCTAAAAACATGTTTTTTGTCTTTGTCATTATAAGATATTGTGTGTAGATGGGTGGAAAAAAAAGAATAGTCAATACATTTTCAATTCAGGCTTTAACACAACAAAATGTGGAATAAAGAAATACTTTCTGAAGGCTCTATAAAGAGGATGGGTGAAGTGATTGTGAATAACCTAGTTACCAGTATGTCCTTGGATTAGTTATGTCTAAGAAGGCCAAAAAGGAAGCATTGAATACCTGATTGACCATACTGCCACGTCTATATACTGAAGAAACAAGCTGCAAGGAAGCTTTTCTGGTTGTGCAGAGGACAGAAGCGCTGGCTTGGCAACCAAATATTGCAAGTTCAAGCCCCACATGTGCAGATTGTCAGCATATTTAGTGTAAAAATGATGGTCGGGTGTGTATGATTAAATGTGCTACAAATTCAAATGCTATGTGTCTCTATCACATTCAAATGCGACTTGTCATTACATCTGGAGAGAAACATAATTGGTATGTATTTCAATCTGCATTAAGGTGCTACAATTTTGCATGCTGAGAATGTTGTGGAAATATTAGCTAAGACTTAAATATGACATTTTCTAAATGTTCTTGAAATGTTCTGAGGACCTCCAAGACAAGGTAATATGTATATTGGCGTAAACATCAATGGAATATTATGTTAAACCTATAACAAATATGCTATGAATGTCGTAGAATTGACTTATTTTGGAAATCGAGGAACATGTGGGAATGTTCTGTGCAACCTATGTGAATAATACAAGAATATTAGTGCAACATCCCAGACAACTCCCATAACTTAATGAAATGTTCTGGGAACCTTGAAAGTACTTAGACAATGTGTTCTGTCAACATTCTTACAACATTATAGGAATATCCTGTGCAACCTAACTTAAACGTTGTATGAATGTCATCACAACTGAGCATATTTTGTGTCTTGTGAATCTCTTGTAATGTACCCACACTGTTGCCACAACCTAATTAAATGTTCTGGGAACCTTTAAAGAACTCAGAAAGGCTGTTCTGTCAACATTCTTGCAACATCAAATGAATGTTTTGTGATACTAACATTATCTGAATGTCAGCACATCTGGACAGTTTTAGTGTTTTGGGGACCTATCTCTTGTCATATCCCCACCATCTAACATTCTGGGAACCTTTAAAGAACAGACTAAATGTGTTCTGGGAACTTTTTTGTAACATCAGGTGAATGTTTTTTTGCACCCTTAAAGAAACATTGTAGAATCATCCACACAACTGGACAGTTTTTGTGTTTTGGGAACATGTCTGTTGTGATTTCTTCACAATGTTCCAACCAGACTGTTCCCACAACTGAATGAAACATCCTGGAAACCTTTAAAGAACAGATTAAATGTGTTCTAGGAATGTTTATCAGGTGAATGTTTTTTTGCACCCTAAAAGAATAGAATAATCCACACAACACCGCCTCTGACGCCTCCTACTACACCGCCTCTGACGCCTCCTATTACACCGGCTCTGATGCTCGTCGGATGTGACAGGGCTTGCAAACTATCACAGACTACAAAGGGAAACGTCGGCCAAGAGCGGCCCAGTGACACGAGCTTACCAGACGAGCAAAATACATTCTATGCTCACTTCGAGGCAAGCAACACTGAAACATTTTGTGAGCACACCAGCTGTTCTGGATGACTGTATGATTACCCTCTCCGTAGCCGATGCGAGTAAGAACTTTAAACAGGTTAATAACATTCACAAGGCCGCAGGGCCAGAAGGATAACCAGGACACGTACTCAGAGCATGCACTGACCACCTGACAAGTCTCCTCACTGACATTTTGTAACCTCTCCCTGACCCAGTCTGTAATACCTACATGTTTCAAGCAAACCACCATAGTCCTTGTGCCCAAGAACGCCAAGGTAACCAGTCTAAATGATGACCGCCCCATAGAACTCACATCTGTAGCCATGACATTCTTTGTAAGGCTGGTAATGGCTCACATCAACACCATCATCCCAGAAACCATGGACCCATTCCAATTCGCATACCGCCCTAACAGACCCACAGATGATGCAATCTCTGTTGCACACTACACTGCCTTTTCCCACCTGGACAAAAGGAACACCTACGTGAGAATGCTATTCATTGACAACAGCTCAGTTCAACACCATAGTGCCCTCTAAGCATGGGTGGCAGCGTAGCCTAATGGTTATAGCGTTGGACTAGTAACCAAAAGGTTGCAAGTTCAAATCCCCAAGCTGACAAAGTACAAATCAGTCATTCTGCTCCTGAACAGACAGTTAACCCACTGTTCCTAGGCCATCATTGAAAATAAGAATTTGTTCTTAACTGACTTTCCTTGTTAAATTAAGGTAAAATACATTTTTAAAAAGCTCATCACTAAGCTACAGACCCTGGGACTGAACACCTCCCTCTGCAACTGGATCCTGTGCTTCCTGCCGGGACTGCCCCTGCTGGTGAGGGTAGTCGACAACACATCCTCCACGCTGACCCCCCTGTACACCTTGTTCACTCACAACTGCGTGGGCTCGTACGACTCCAACACCATCATTAGGTTTGTCAAAGACACAACGATAGGGAAGAGGTCAGAGACCTGGCAGTGTTGTGTTGGGACAATAACCTCTCCCTCAACGTGGGCAAGACAAAGGAGCTTATCGTGGACTACAGGAAATGGAGGACTGAACACGCCCCTATTTACATCGACAGGACTGTAGTGGGCTGGGTCGAGAGCTTCAAGTTCCTCGGGTGTCCACATCCCTAAGGACCTGTCATGGTCCAAACAAACCAACACAGTTGTGAAGAGGGCAAGGACAAAGCCTCTTCCCCCTCAGGAGGCTGAAAAGATTTGGCATGGGTCTTCAGATCCTCAAAAGGTTCTACAGCTGCACCATTGAGATCATCTTGACTAGCTGCTTGATATATACGTCCAGGACCTCTATACCAGGTGGTGTCAGAGGAAAGCCCCAAAAGACTCCAGCCTCCCAAGTCATAGACTGTTCTCTGCTACCGCACAGCAAGCGGTACCGGAGCGCCAAGTCTGGTACCAAAAGGCTCCTGAACAGCGTCTACCCCCAAGCTGTTAGACAGCTGAACAGTTACAATGACCCCTTAATTATGGATTTCTTTATCGTCATTTTTTTGGCACTGACTCTTGCACTGGCTCTATGCACACTCACTTAACTCTACCCACTCACTTAACTCTACCCACTCACTTAACTCTACCCACTCACTTAACTCTACCCACTCACTTAACTCTACCCACTCACTTAACTCTACCCACTCACTTAACTCTACCCACTCACTTAACTCTACCCACTCACTTAACTCTACCCACTCACTTAACTCTACCCACTCACTTAACTCTACCCACTCACTTAACTCTACCCACTCACTTAACTCTACCCACTCACTGACACACTACACTGACACACTACACTGACACTGACACTCCAACACACACACATGCATGTTGACGACACACACACACACACACACACACACACACACACACACACACACACACACACACACACACACACACACACACACACACACACACACACACACACACACACACACACACACACACACACACACACACACACACACACACACACACACACACACACACACAGACACACTTTCAGACTGTTTACATACGCTGCTGTTACTCTGTTTATTATATATCCTGATGGCCTAGTCACTTTATCCCTACCCACATGTAAATACTGTATTACTTCAATGACCTCAGCTACCTCGTACACCTGCACATTGACCTGGTACTGGTACTCCTTGTGTATAGTCTCGTTGTTGTTTTTATTGTGTTAGTATTTCCTTTTTTATTCAGAAAATATTTGTCTTACTTTTTAACTAAATGGGAACGGGCTCGTAAGTAAGCATTTCACTGTAAAGTCTACACCTGTGGTATTCAGCATTTCACTGTAAAGTCTACACCTGTGGTATTCAGCATTTCACTGTAAAGTCTACACCTGTGGTATTCAGCATTTCACTGTAAAGTCTACACCTGTGGTATTCAGCATTTCACTGTAAAGTCTACACCTGTGGTATTCAGCATTTCACTGTAAAGTCTACACCTGTGGTATTCAGCATTTCACTGTAAAGTCTACACCTGTGGTATTCAGCATTTCACTGTAAAGTCTACACCTGTGGTATTCAGCATTTCACTGTAAAGTCTACACCTGTGGTATTCAGCATTTCACTGTAAAGTCGACACCTGTGGTATTCAGCATTTCACTGTAAAGTCTACACCTGTGGTATTCAGCATTTCACTGTAAAGTCGACACCTGTGGTATTCGGAGCATGTGAACAATACAGGACAGTTTTTGTGTTTTGCGAACATTTCTTTTGTGATTGTTCCCACAATTTTCTCACCAGACCTTTCCACTAACCTAATGTAGCATTCAGGGAAACTTTAAAGAACAGATTATATTAGTTCTAGGTATGTTCTTGCAACATAAGGCGAATGTTTTAAACAAACATTGTATAATCATCAGCACGGCTGGACAGTTTTTGTGTTACGAGAACATTTGCCGTATCCTAACGAATGTTCTGGGATATTTCCCAGAACCAATTTTGGTTTTCTGGGATGGTACACACAGCCATACAGGCATCCTATTGATAGGCTTTTGACAGATTTTAGATCTCGCACAGGTGGAAAGGTTTGAAGTTATATTGACAACATTACAGAACTTTAATTCCACAGGAGACGGGAGCCATCGCAATTCGATGCATATGCATATATGCAGTCATCATGGTTAGAATGGGCTTTAAGACATATTAAGAGACAAAAAGAGAACCAAAAAAAACCAAAACAACCTGTTCATATTGAGGTTTGGTCTCACCTCACCTATATCTGGACTAAAACCCAAAGCCCAATTGAATGAAAACACCCCTTTTTGATCCAATGATTTATAAGCAAAAACCATGTTGACGTGAATCTGGGCACCGAGTGAAGGTCACCAGACTAATACAATACCCGAGCTCCGTACACAACCCTCCCATGTCTGTAGATATTGTAATACGCAACAGGGTTTCCTCGTAAAAGATGTAGCAGTTCAACTGGCTCTGACAGGAGCAAGCTGTGGGCCTTGACTTCAGGATGAGCTGTAGTCCTGTAGGTCGTTGTCTCTGCTGTAGGCCCGTGTCCGTTGGGCAAACGCTTACCGGTGGCAGAGTGAGTGGGAGGGTGGGGACATTCCTGGCATCTTTGAAGGCTGTTATTCAGTGACCTTTTTATCAACGTGCTTGCTGCTTTCAGAGGGTGCCTACAGCAGAGACATGGGGCACGTCTGGGGGAAAAGATGGACTGTCTTTTGAGAAGTTGCCTGGTAACCCTTGTAGCCACAGCTAACATGCATATGAAATTAATTGGTTTCCATTAACCTTGGTTGTGGGTGATTTCACAGTTGTGGTTTTATCAGCTGTCGTCTGGACTGGAGGTCATCATCAAGGATGTTTGCGCCATTGAGTCTTGGGTTGGGTGACCTTTCCTGTTTGGTTTTGTTGTACACCCCCTATTCACAGTTGACTCCAGCCATTTTAATAATGGGAATTGATGGAAATGATGTAAATATATCACTAGCCACTTTAAACAATGCTACCTTATATAATGTTACTTACCCTACATTATTCATCTCATATGCATATGTATATACTGTACTCTACAACATCGACTGCATCCTTATGTAACACATGTATCACTAGCCACTTTAACTATGCCACTTTGTTTACTTTGTCTACACACTCATCTCATATGTATATACTGTACTCGATACCATCTACTGTATGCTGCTCTGTACCATCACTCATTCATATATCCTTATGTACATGTTCCTTATCCCCTTACACTGTGTATAAGACAGTAGTTTTGGAATTGTTAGTTAGATTACTTGTTGGTTATCACTGCATTGTCGGAACTAGAAGCACAAGCATTTCGCTACACTCGCATTAACATCTGCTAACCATGTGTATGTGACAAATAAAATTTGATTTGATTTGATTTGATTTGATTTGAAGATTTGATGTCAAATCAAGGTTTTGGTCACAGTGCCACAGGGTGATGAAGAAAGCTATTGATTATGCTTCGTAAGTTACACATTCGACTTTGGATCCATGTTTTAACTTCACAGAATGTTTTTGACAATGACTTTGCTGATTTTGAGGTAGCCTTCATGCAAATGTTTTGAAAGAGGTGTAATGTTTGTCATAAATTGTCCTATTTTCATGCATGTTACTTTTATTAGCATGCTGTGCAACTTGAATAGTTTGTCAGTAAGTTAAATTAATAATGCACTTCTCTTATTTATTTACCTATATTTAACCAGGAAATCCCTTTATATTAAAAACTCTATTTCAAGCGAGACCTTGCTAGAGGGGCTTTGAATTAATCAATGCTTTATTGTTTGTTTTGTTTTGCTAAGCATGATAGCAAAGTAAGATGAAAATACATTTCCAAAATATTTTTCCCGCTTCAAAGTTTAAATGATTTAGGTCACCAAAATACATGGAGTAAGAACTAGGGAGACAGTTCAAAATGTTTTAGTCTGCCGACTTCTCTCTTTAAAAGGTGTAGATGGTAGGGTGGTAAAAGTACAGCACCTTCTCACCCATGCTCCACTGGGCTAAGGAGGAGGATAGAGGCCTATCTATTTTGTATGGTGCTGAGCTTAAAGGAGTGCCATCTCCTGCAGAGCAGAGTGTACCGTAGAAAGAGGGGAGAGGAGAAAGGAGGAGAGGAGAGATAAAGGCTGTGAGAATGGCGATGGTTCTGTAAGTAATGCTCTCTGTTCTTTTAAAGGTCCAATGCAGACAACTTTATAGATACAAATGAAGTACCTTACTGTGATTTTAAAAAACAACATTTTAATAAAAAATATATAAATAAACTAACTTCTTAGCAAAGAGCCATTTCTCAACCAAGAATGTCTGGGAGTGGTTGAAGTGGGAGGGGAAAACTGAAAATGTGCTGTTATTAGCAGAGAGGTTTGGAACTCTCTTTTTTATTGGTCCATTAACTAATTTACTCCATGGTGATGTCACCATGGGAGGCCAAAGCTCCCTCCCACAAAACAGGTTGACATTTCAGGCGGCCTTTTCGAAGGGCTCTTACACTAAATCGGCATTATCATAATATTCACAATTTTACAGTATTATTCCAACCTCATAGTTTGGAAATATATATAAAACACAGGTAAATCACGTTTTTGACTGCCCTGGGCCTTTAAAGTTGTGTTTGAGCTTGGCCGGCACTGACTCATTTTAGAAGCTGGGAAAATGAAATAACAACGTTGAGGAGATTTGAATGTAATGTTTTGTGATAATCCCTCTCCATTTTGGAACGCTTCAGGAGAAGTCATGCGATAAAGCCTCTTTGGTACAAGCCAGGGAGAATAATAAGATACCTGTTATTTCTCTTTCTCACAGTGTTGTGCCCTTGGAGAACCCGCTATCCCCCTGTTTTAGTAAAAACAATCAGAGATTAGTCAAGCCATCCCATCTCTTAGAATGGGGCCTTAATGCAGTCGCAGAGACATAATTGTATGTAGGGTGGCCAGTGTCAGCCAGGCAGACATGACAGAGCGGGATGGGAGGGAGCACAGCCACATGTACTGTATGCAGACAGACAGAGAAGTGGACAAGTGACACAAGGGCAGGCACAATAGATGAGTGGAATGATAAAAATGGTTGCTTCTATCCTAAGGTGTTGTGTTGAGCGTGACAGCTGGGTCTATGGAGTAGTCTTCAGACAGGTTTAAAGCTGTATCTATTGTGGAGGGCCTGGGGACCTAAATAAAAGGATTTAAGGTGTAGGTGCAGAGGCCAAGTTTAGCAGATGCATAACATAAAATCACCCCTGAGCTGCTGATTCAAGACAAACCCACCAGTAATAGCAGACATGTTACTGCTCATCATACTGCTATTACTACTTATACTATTGCTTAGTGTTGCACGGTATTCCGAAACATCGGTTCTTTTTCGATACTAGAACATGAAAACAGGTGGGTGCTAGAATTTGTGTTAAGTTTCGGTAATTCTGTCAAATGTGTCTCACGGATCAAGTCTGTCTATCAGCACAGCCAATTTCCCAAACGGAGCCACTGTGCCTGCTCCCCATACTCATTGCTAGCCTGCGCTGGGAGTCTGGACTGCATCATGTTTAGCTCCCCACTCATGCTGCACAGAAGTTCACAAACTTGAATAATGTGACACGCCATTTTTAATGTTGAAACTGTGAATTACTGTTTGCAAAACAATGTCCATACAGGCTAGAATATCTTTACAATGCAAGAAGATACCGGTATCTTCTATCTTTGTAGGCTGACTTTCCTTGCTAGTTTACAGCTGAAACGAACATCAATTCACTACCCTAGTACTTTGTGATAATATGCAAACCGTAACGCAAAATATGCTGATTTCAAAGCTGATTGCCACCAAAAACTTTATCCATTGACATAAAGAGATTCTCTGTTAGTCTTGTATACTTTTTAGCCAGTAGTTCTGAAAGTAGCAGTCACCAGCCAAAAGTGGTCCCCAAAAATCGCTAAGTCACTTATGTGCAGATAGGTGCACCATGTAATTTCTCGCTCTCTCTCGCTGCTGTGTCCACTAAGCCGTTGGGCCCGCCCTGCAATCTCATTAAATAATGCTGGGCAGGCCTTTTGCTAGCTGTCACTCAAATGCGACAGGCTGAAGCTCATTGGCTAGAACTCAAATTGCTAGGGTGCTGTCCCACTTGGAGGGAAATGTAGGGTAAAATGGCATGGCTCAGCTTCAAGAAAACAGTCACTTTCAAACTTGGGATTTTGTGTTTAATTGAGGTAAAAGGGTAATTCTGCTCATAGATTATGCATGTATGGACTACACATCAAGCCCAAGGCGGATACGTTCTTAGTTGCCAAAGGTACTGGAGCATGTCTACCCCAAGTCTCTCCCTCAGCCAAAGATTTATTGCCTCAGCGAACTGAGAGCTCCAACAGGCCGCACCCCTCTTGGCTCTGAATGATGTCATTACTGGTTAAAGAGACAGCGCACTCTTTTATAAAAGAAGCGACTTTTATGCAAATGTTGTTGATCGGTACAATAAAATAAGTGCCACATTGAAGGGAACGAGATTGTTTTGTCTTCTGTAGTCCCATGAAATCAGCCAAAACAAGCCCAATGACTCAATGCATGCCTCCTACTGAATATGCATTCACCTGTATTGTGATTGGGCTAGGGTACATTTTGATTTATCCAGTTTATCAACTTGAGATTTACCATTCAAGTAAATTATTACCATTATGTTGTTATGTACAGTAGTTAGTTTGGTAAAAACAAAGTCAAATGAATTCTTTGATTGGTTAATAACATTTCCTGGTTGCTAATTTCAGTTTGTATGACAAAACAAGCAATGCATAGTGTATTAAATCATTGTACCATCTAAACCACTGTGAAATATATTTTCAATAACCAAAAATATAGTATTTTTAGCTGTTTGAAGCTGGTGTACAAAACCAGATGTAAAAGACGGGAAGCATAGAAATAGAACACCGATTTATCGCTTCTTAGACTTGCTTTCAATGAGTGATAGATCTATAACGCACATTTCTATGTGAATATGGTCAGGTGGCCCAAAAAGTGATATATTGCTGCTTTAATGCATAGCATACTGTACATGGCTGGCGCTGAAAAATTCTGACACTTAAAATGTAACGATATTGCACTCAAAAGATGCCCAATGATTGAAGACAGCAGGAGCTGAGTTTCTGTCTGGATCAAGTGCCATTCTGTGACTTTGCCTAATATGTGCTCTGTTTTTACCTACTACTAGTCCTAGAGGCTGTTAGTACTATTTATACTACTCCTAATATAAATATTCTACCATGGCTATAACTGGTTATACTGCTACTGCTGCTACTACTACTACCACTACTTCCACTACACTGCCTATTTACCACGTATGTAAAGGTAATATATTTCTGTAATACTGCTATTACGAACATATGTCCCGAATAACTAATTACAAATCAACAGTGAAACAATGAAAACACCCATTATGATGGAAAACGTCTGAATATATTGGGCCCGTGAGGGACGTGTGGAGATGCTCGCTGTTCAGCATGATTATAAATAGAAATCTGTGGTATTTCCGAAAATAGGTTAAGCTGCCATCGCTGTGCTGCTGGCATGACATCACTGATTGCCTGCCAGCCTCCCCCTAAAGACTGCTCCCATACTGGGGAGAGGGAGGGGAGATGGAGGGAGGTGAGGGAGGGAGAAAAGCAGCTGTAGCCCACTGTGGGGGGTTCTCTATTCCTCACCCCAGCTTTGTTCTCACTTCCTCATCTCTCCATCCTATGGAGGAGTGGTAACGCTCTAATCGCTCCACTGCCAGATAGAGAGGTCTTCTGGAACAGCATGTTGCCAATGGCTTGGTGCTACAGTATAGTGTATTGGAGATGCCTCACATGAATGTTGGAATTAGGGTAACAGAAGGTGCAGATGTACAGTATGTACAGTAAAGTGGCTTCATGCCACGTAGGAATAATAATTGGTTTTAAAGGGCTTAGATTCATTAAGGACCCATGACTTTTGTCACTGCAATTCTGGTGATGTACATCTTATAGTAATTTACAAATTGGCAGCTTTCCCATCTATGACTACTCATAGTGATAACGGCGCCTTAATCATTCAAAAAAGACTAGATTAATAACAGATGATTTATCCTATCTACAGTGTATTGGCAGCTTTTTGGCTCCACAACCTTGAGAGTTTATAGCTCTTTAACTGACGAGCTAAGAAGGTTCTCTCTCTTTCACCGTGCCAGTGGTCGGCTTTAAAGGACGAGACATTTTTGGAAGCGTAACGCTGGCCACCGCCGTTACCAGGAAATACATCAATACAATTAACACGGTGGCACCTGCTCATTTGCAAGACCACCTGTGTTAATGAGTATTATCATTCCAGCCCAGTAGTCAGAGGAAGAAAATGCTCAGGGAGAGAGGAAAAAAATCTGTAATATTTGGCATGTTGCACGTAATTTAAAAATCTGTGTGTATATGAGGAATTTGCTTTGTGCCTCAAAGCACATAATCGCTAGTCGAAAAGACAGGAGCGTGCAGCAAGGTTTACTCGTTAGTCTATTTAGTAAGGAATCTGGAAAGGTGCAATTAATGTTTTCTCCAAATGCCGCATGAATGGGCGCTGGGAAATGAAGTGCAGTGTAGTGGGCGAAGAGAGGGGGACGTCTTTCTTCTCATCCCTCTCTTTATCGCCAGCCTTGGAGCTTTGAAGCTTCATCTTTAAAGACACCTTTCCCAATTTGTCAAATCAAAGGACCTCGAAAGCGGATCTGTCTCTCAGACCAAGTCAGTTTGGAACTGCCTATCTTTGACTAATGTGAATTTACTCTGATCAATTAATCTGACTCGAGGTTCAAATCGCACTGCTTTTTGAAAACAAGACAGTAATAGTGTGGGTATCACATCAAAAATGCCAATGTGGCTAACTAATATATATTTCCCTTTTTGTTTCTATCCTATAGTATTTTTCAGGCGTAGTATTGCCTATGCAGTGTTTATGGTCAGGGCATGTTCATGTTTTTCCCAGGGCCTGTTATAGAATATGAAGAGGAAGAGATGCAGTTTTCTGACCTTGATGGGGCTCACAGAAAACTTCTTATTGATTCCCCTGTAAATCCCTTAGCTGTGGGCTAAGGGGGGACTTGGCAGGTAAACTCCCATTGCCCTCCATCTGATGAGGAGTCTAAGCCATGTTCCTCTCTCAGTCAGTCCACCCACGCCTGACGTGGCCTGTGAACGGACACAGTATTTACTGCACCGTGAAACCCCATCCATTAATGGTGTCAATTAGCTTCTTCATCAGGGATGCAGGCCACTGGATGTATTTATAATGCTGGCCTGGCACAGGCTTAAAGCAGGCTGAGATCATGCATTTAGTCAGTCCACACAGGAAAGCTACATCCACTGTGGGTGCCAAGTTCCCACCACAGTATTGGCCCTATAGGACGTTACAGTAGTATTGTTTTTAAGTCACTGCCCAAGAGAACCTTCAACCTTACAACCCAAATACTGAATTACCTACTGTGGATCCTCAACACGGGGGCCCCACAAGGGTGCGTTCTGAGCCCTCTCCTGTACTCCCTGTTCACCCACGACTGCGTGGCCACGCACGCCTCCAACTCAATCATCAAGTTTGCGGACGACACAACAGTGGTAGGCTTGATTACCAACAACGACGAGACGGCCTACAGGGAGGAGGTGAGGGCCCTTGGAGTGTGGTGTCAGGAAAATAACCTCACACTCAACGTCAACAAAACTAAGGAGATGATTGTGGACTTCAGGAAACAGCAGAGGGAACACCCCCCTATCCACATCGATGGAACAGTAGTGGAGAGGGTAGCTAGTTTTAAGTTCCTCGGCATACACATCACAGACAAACTGAATTGGTCCACTCACACTGACAGCGTCGTGAAGAAGGCGCAGCAGCGCCTATTCAACCTCAGGAGGCTGAAGAAATTCGGCTTGTCACCAAAAGCACTCACAAACTTCTACAGATGCACAATCGAGAGCATCCTGGCGGGCTGTATCACCGCCTGGTACGGCAACTGCTCCGCCCTCAACCATAAGGCTCTCCAGAGGGTAGTGAGGACTGCACAACGCATCACCGGGGCAAACTACCTGCCCTCCAGGACACCTACACCACCCGTTGTTACAGGAAGGCCATAAAGATCATCAAGGACATCAACCACCCGAACCACTGCCTGTTCACCCCGCTATCATCCAGAAGGCGAGGTCAGTACAGGTGCATCAAAGCTGGGACCGAGAGACTGAAAAACAGCTTCTATCTCAAGGCCATCAGACTGTTAAATAGCCACCACTAACATTGAGTGGCTGCTGCTCCTGCCAACACACTGTCATTGACACTGACCCAACTCCAGCCATTTTAATAATGGGAATTGATGGGAAATGATGTAAATATATCACTAGCCACTTTAAACAATGCTACCTTATATAATGTTACTTACCCTACATTATTCATCTCATATACATATGTATATACTGTACTCTACAACATCGACTGCATCCTTATGTAACACATGTATCACTAGCCACTTTAACTATGCCACTTTGTTTACTTTGTCTACACACTCATCTCATATGTATATACTGTACTCGATACCATCTACTGTATGCTGCTCTGTACCATCACTCATTCATATATCCTTATGTACATGTTCCTTATCCCCTTACACTGTGTATAAGACTGTAGTTTTGGAATTGTTAGTTAGATTACTTGTTGGTTATCACTGCATTGTCGGAACTAGAAGCACAAGCATTTCGCTACACTCGCATTAACATCTGCTAACCATGTGTATGTGACAAATAAAATTTGATTTGATTTTGATTTGATTTATGCGTCAATTTGTCAAGGCCTATTTTCTCAGCCCATTTTTCCCCCCCAACGGATTTGTACTCTATTGATTCCTCTTTCAGAAGAAATGATTCAGTTTTACGGTGTTCCTCATCCTCATTATGCACGCCGCCACCCAGCCGAGAGGCCGAGACCCTTACTGTACACACCAGCCAGGTCAGCCGTGATACACGTCCGCATTCAACGTCCATCCATGTCTGAGGACGTCGGGAGATGGAATGGAGACCATAGTGAGCGCTGCTGCCTTCAAGTCGTTTTCAGTTTTACTAGGGCGTTGTGGACGGGGATGAAGGATGGGCGTAAGCATCCGCCACTGATTCCAAAGGTTGCAAGTTCGAATCGAGCGAGGTTTTATGGCTATCCCAAACCGTAACGCTTACCGTAACCATTTGGAGTCCATGCCTAACCTGAGTTAATACCTAAACTTAAACCTTTTGCAACAACTTTGAAATATGACATTCGAGAAACATGGATGAATGGTCTAATTTTGACATGAGACTGTGAGAGCTAGTTGGTACAAACACGAGTCCTCTACTGTACGCACACAACTGTGTTGGTCCACACAGACCTGGAGTGTGTCCTTCAGGATGTATCTCCTGCTCAGGGGCCGTAGTGTATGATGATTGAGCACAGCAACAAATCAATGGCCTGGGTCCCCTTCCCCAGGGGTTACAGAAGCTACCAGGATCCGTTACCAGAGTTGACACCAGGCCCTCTTACATTTGAGTAATTTAGCAGGCACTCTTATCCAGAGGGACTTACTGCAGCCGGCACATTGTCTGATTTCTCACCTCGTCGGCTCGGGGATTCGAACCAGCAACCTTTCGGCTACAGGCCCAATGCTCTTAACTGCTAGGATACCTTCTGCTCCCTGACTAGCGTAAAGGATCTCAACAGTCTTGAGTGTTCTTCCGCTCCTTGTTTCACCCCACCTTCATTTGTAGTGACATGAGGATGCAGGTGAAAGCAATATGTTGCCTGCCAAATTGGACTTTTCCTTCACCTATCGAGGTCTTTCATATTAGAGCAGATGGAAGATAAAGAGACAAGGAGAGGAAGTGTCTTGAGACTATTGAAATTACAGTACAGGAGGGTGCAGTGCTGGCGGATGGAGGCCTAGCCGCATGCGGCTCCCTTTAACGTGCCTGACTTAATTAAGGTTTACAGGTTACGCTAGAGTACTGCTTATATTACAGCACTCATTACAAGGTAATTAGGCTGGGGCAGGGAAAATATTGTTGTCGGAACAATGAGTGAAAGCTCTTTGGAAAGTACCCCCACCTTTTCCCTTTGTTCTCCTCGAGCAGTGGCTTGGTGGTTGGCTGTGTGCGTGCAGATCTGGGATCAGGGATTTGGGGGGTGAGGGAGGGATTAGAGCAGTAAGGACTGCTCTGAGACTAGCCCTGATTACCCCTCATAGTCAATCTACGCCACAGAGCTCCGCCTGCCACTGATTCAGGTAATAATCACATTGTATCAGTGCTGATGATGTGCACTTTGGGCTCCGGCCCCTCAGAAAGCCCTTCCAGCAGTAAATGAAGTAAGCAAGTAATCTACCCTCGGCGATGACATTTCCCACAGAGTGCAAATGAAGTGTGAGGGAGCGGGCAGACAGCGACCAAAGGCCTGAGCCAGGGCTGGCTCTGTTTCTGCTATCTTCACACTTTTGGTGGAGTAAATGCCAAGGAGAGGGGAAGTTCACACCTTTTCATTACACTGGGGCAGGGTCCTCTGGGGCACAGAGAGGGAATAGAAAGATGGAGTGAGAGACGCTGTGGTACATTGGGCTGTGTGTGTGTGTGCGTTGGTGTGTGTGTGTGTGTGTGTGTGTGTGTGTGTGTGTGTGTGTGTGTGTGTGTGTGTGTGTCTGTGTGTGACAGTAGGGACTGAATGTAGTAGGCTCTTAGAATAAGTGCTGATTCTGGAAGAGTAGGAGGAAAGTAAGAGGAGGGGGGGACGGTGATGGGTTTATCAGTAGGACCTCTACACTTAGCAGGAATTACCTACACTTCACAGATTAGGGCCAAAGGTGCTGGATCAGACACACGTTCCCTTTTGCACTAGTAATGGAGGGCCTCGTCGGCAGGAAATAACCCTGCAAATGGCTACTGTCAGAGAGTGGTGGGGAGGAGAGGAGGGAAGAGGAGAAGAGGGGAGAGGAGAGGAGAGGAGAGGAGAGGAGAGGGAGAGGGGAGGGGAGAGGAGAGGAGAGGGGAGGGGGGGAGGGAGAGGAGAGGGGAGGGGAGGGGAGGGGAGGGGAGGGGAGGGGAGGGGAGGGGAGGGGAGGGGAGAGAGAGAGGACAGAAGAGGAGAGGAGAGGAGAAGAGAAGAGAAGAGGAGGGGAGGGGAGGGGAGAGGATAGGATAGGAGGGGGAGGGGAGGGGGGGGAGGGGAGGGGAGGGGAGGGGAGGGGAGGGGAGGGGAGGGGAGGGGGAGGGGAGGGGAGGGGAGAGGGAGGGGAAGTCTCTTTAATTACAAACCATCTCAACACAGTAGAGCTGGGGAGAGAAAGACAGTCACCCCAATGCCCCCATATGTCCCTCTATTCTGATCAGCATTGCAGCCTCTCTGCAGCCTCTCTGTAGCCTCTCTGTAGCCTCTCTGTAGCCTCTCTGTAGCCTCTCTGTAGCCTCTCTGTAGCTACCTCAGCTGATTTAGTGGAGCCACACGTCAGACAGAAGTATATAGGAGCAGATGAGGAGGAGGAGTAAGAGGAAGAGGAGATTCTCCACTGGAAATCAACGTGTGAGATAAGGGCTGTTTTAGATTGGTATCAAATGATGCCTCGGTAGGATCATATTTTCCACATTGTGCCTTCCCTTCGCTGCGTCAGCAACACCACCAGCCTCTCTCTCTGGGTCACATCGCTGTTTGTCGCGTTTCAAACCATTTCATCAGGCTCCGACGTCCGCACTTGGTATGCAATGCAACGTGGCTATTTGTACATGTTTGGATTCCAATTAGGAAGTTGTTCGAGCTTTCGCCCGTGGCCAGAGGATTCTTATTAAGCCTTACATTAAAGAACATAGAAGCACATTTAAATGGAGTTCATGTTCCCCTTTGTTTGTTGGCATTATGGTTGTTATTAATTTATTCTCAATGCCGTATGTGTTACACATTAACGAATAAATCCAATTTGGGCAGTGTTTGTGATTGTAATATGCAAACGAGGCCCTGCTCAGTGAGAGATAGGGATGGCACTTGTCAAATAAACCAACAACACAATTCCTACAGAATAACAACAGCAACACGGCCCCATTTAGTACCATGGTCTCCTCAGTGAGACAGAGGTGATGTGATGTGGGGAAGAAAGCGTCATGATAGAGGGATCTGCTTGGTAGCCATTGGAAATCATTCGGTTAGGGCCGGTGGGGACCAGGGGTGGGGTGTGAAGAGAGATGCACCATGACTCCAGGCAGTCAGCCACTTAAGACTGAGGTAGTCACCTCTGACAGACTCCATCACTGTCCATCCATAACATATGTACAGGGAGAGCAGGGACTAGCAGGCCTGCTGTGCTGCGAGACGGTTAGGCTGTATAGGGCCGTAGGGCATAGGGATGTAACACGGCCTGGCCAATCAATGGATCAATGCCTGACAAAGCACCCCCCTCTTTTTGGGTAGCACTGTAGCAAAGGTTACTATAAAGCACTGACCTGGCTCTGAGAAAAGAATAGCTGGGGGATGCTGGGGTCATTGAAAGTCTGTTTCTTTGCTCAAGGGAAAAGATAGATGCATAACCAAGCAATACAGCGAGATGTTGAATGAGGTGGTGAATTTATGGACGGATGAAGGTGATGCCACATCGGGAATGATAGGAATATTTTCTCTTTAAAGACACCATCATCACCACCCACTGAATATATTTTTCCCGGTTGAAATATGATCCGAAATGTGATGGTTTCTAGTAAACTCTCTAAAATGGCAGAAATATGATCGTGTGTGTTAACGCACATGAACAACACTACCAAATGTATTTATCCAGACATGAACTTCATTAATATAACACTACCAAATGTATTTATTCAGACAGTCAGGGGTAAATTATTGCATCAATAGCTCTCCGGGGTCTCTCTCTCTTTCTCTTTAATCTCTCTCTCTCTCTCTCTCTCTCTCTCTCTCTCTCTCTCTCTCTCTCTCTCTCTCTCTCTCTCTCTCTCTCTCTCTCTCTCTCTCTCTCTCTCTCTCTCTCTCTCTCTCTCCTCATTCACCTCATTTCTCTGGGCTTTCTGCCAGCAGGAGGAGCTCTTTATTTGGCAGACAGTGGGCGAGAGTGACAGTGTGTGTGTATGTGTGGTAGTCACCTGGTGTTCTTGTGGCTGGGCATTTGTTCTGTGCTCAGGGAGCCCTGAGGCCTGAAGCGCTGCCCTCCTCCCCCCTCCCCCTCCATCCCTCCCACCGTCTGCACAGTGTTCGAGTCCTCCCATCCCTCCCTCTTTCCCCCTCTCTGTCCTGCGGCCCTGCTCCCTCTCGCTGTCTCTGCTGCTGTCAGAAGGGTTCAGTGTTGTGCATCACGGCAGCATGGTAGGCGCTTTGGACAGGGAGAGGCTGATCTATGGTACTGGGGTTGGGATAGAGAGATATAGATAGAGAGGGAGAAAGAAGAGAGAGAGAAAAACAAGAGAAAGTGAGGCACAGAGAGAGAGAGAGAGAGAGAGAGAGAGAGAGGAGGGAGAGAGAAAGAGAGAGCATTCAGCCCGAAGGCCAACTGAAGACAGGAAGAAACTCGAATGTATGTCTGCATTGACACTGTCTGCAGGGAGGGATTGTTCCCCAGGAGCAGCTCTTGCTGCCTCATTGTGAGGGACACATCCCCTTTCCAGGGTGCTGTTTTTCATGACTGACAAGGGCCTGAGACTAAGCGAGGTTGATGGGGACCCAATGTTGTGGGTGGAGGGGATTCGATTGAACACAGTTGTTGCCGAGTGTTGTTGTGCCCAGTAACTGACCTAGGGTTGATATCTATTGTCAGTCTCCTCTTGTTCTGTGACTGAGTTAGTGTTGCCACTCCGTGGTTAGTGTCCTTTCTTTTCATCAGTGTTCAGTCCCCAGTGTTCAGTCCCCAGGGTTCAGATAGACTTGTGTTAATATCTCCCCCTTTTTCTGTTTTTCAGGCTGTGCATTCCTCACCTACTGCGCCCGCGAGTCGGCCATCAAAGCCCAGAACGCCCTCCATGAACAGAAAACACTGCCAGGGGTAAGTCTCTACCCACTTCACCACCATGCCATCTGAACACAGAAAACACTGCCAGCTGTAAGTCTCTACCACTTCACCACCATGCCATCTGAACACAGAAAACACTGCCAGCTGTAAGTCTCTACCCACTTCACCACCATGCCATCTGAACACAGAAAACACTGCCAGCTGTAAGTCTCTACCCACTTCACCACCATGCCATCTGAACACAGAAAACACTGCCAGGGGTAAGTCTCTACCCACTTCACCACCATGCCATCTGAACACAGAAAACACTGCCAGGGGTAAGTCTCTACCCACTTCACCACCATGCCATCTGAACACAGAAAACACTGCCAGCTGTAAGTCTCTACCCACTTCACCACCATGCCATCTGAACACAGAAAACACTGCCAGGGGTAAGTCTCTACCCACTTCACCACCATGCCATCTGAACACAGAAAACACTGCCAGCTGTAAGTCTCTACCCACTTCACCACCATGCCATCTGAACACAGAAAACACTGCCAGGGGTAAGTCTCTACCCACTTCACCACCATGTCATCTGAACACAGAAAACACTGCCAGGGGTAAGTCTCTACCCACTTCACCACCATGCCATCTGAACACAGAAAACAGCACCACCCACCACCTAACAGCCTACTCCAACCTGCTTCAGCCCCAGAGATAAAAATACATTTAAAAAATACTTTGGAAAATGATTCAATCAATAATCCAGGCTTTTAAGGGCCGGTTTGAACTGTTTAATGTGTCTGTTCTCCGGGGAATATAGCCAGCATTGATCAGATGCACTCCACTCGCACTTTCTGAGGCAATGCCATCAAATGTCAATTCATTTGTTCTTTGCATTTGCTCAAATTGGTCTCTTTACAAAAGGCTTAGTGAGTCATTGTTGTTTACTTAGACGAAGGGGAAAACAGAAATGATATGCACGAGGGATGAAAGGGACAATTTGAAAATAGGAAAGGGCACTGTGTGTGAGTGTGAGGTAGGATTACTGCCTTTATAAACAAAATGTGTGCATATCTGTGCACGGTATGCGTGCGTGTTTATGCACAGTATCTGTGTGTGTAGTGTAGTGTGTGCATCTCTGTGTTTGTACACAGTGTGTGTGTGTGTGTGTGTGTGTGTGTGTGTGTGTTTGTGTGTGTGTGTGTGTGTGTGTGTGTGTGTGTGTGTGTGTGTGTGTGTGTGTGTGTGTGTGTGTGTGTGTGTGTGTGTGTGTGTTTGAGTAGTCCTCTTACCATTTCCCCCACTATGGCAGATAGCAAGTGACAAGGACACCGTCAGCGTCAGGAGTAGAGCCGGGTCTGCCAGACGGACAGCATGGCTCAACGTTACCGGGTCAGAAGAACATCACAGATAGACAGACCGACCTCCATCTCTGTGGAATAATACAAGAAGGAGCCTAGCCAAAGGGCACATGTTTCACATTAAACATGCAAATACTAACACTGCAAACTTTGAACATTTCTGGCGCTTTTCTCGAAAAACAAGTTGTTTCTTTTATCCTTCAAATTTGCCCAGCTCCAGCCTGGAGGGCTTTTTTTCTTCTTAAAGAGCATTAAAAAAAATGGATAAAAAAAGAAGTTGTTCTTTGAGAGAACGCCACGGGATGCGTTCACGGTAGGCTATAACTGTGTTTAGCAGTGCGTTAAAGAGAGGGGGATTATTTGACAAGTTACGGTACACAGGCACAAACACATGCATAAAATGCTAATCAAGCACTTATATTGGGGCATCCAACAAAACAATGTCATCCAACAAACTATGCTACCCCATGCAATCCCCAGAAAGAGAATGTGTTCTCACGTCGCATGAGCCTGGTGGGGTCCATCCCCACTAATATCCTACACTGTACTGTAGGATGGTACTTTTCCAGAAATCCAACCCTTCAACTGCCCGACCTGGAGTTGTAATCCCACCGAGTATCACTTCTACTCATGGTGAATACACAGAGGGTAGCATGGGGGTGCCTACCCCTCTCCCCACTGTGCTGTGAAACAGCTACCCGTTCTCCTGCTCTAGCCCCGTGGAGACCCCCTGCCGCCTCTCTTCCTGTGACATAACATGTCACCCAAATAGAACAGGCAGACATTGCCGTGTGTCAGACCCCACCGAGACACACATACGCAGGTGCATGCCCCCCCCCCCCCCCCCAACAGAGCGCGAGATTCCCCTGTGGAAAAAGAGAATCAGATGGGTGGTCGGAGGTATAGCTACACCAGCTATGCTCAACAGTGTTTCTGTACTGCCTCCGGTAGTCACGACAACGTAGAAACACGGGCCTGCGGGAACAACACAGACACTATCACAGCTCCAGCCACTGTACCAGTACTGGGAACACACTGCTACCATCAATCCTTCAGAGACGTGCTCCATCTAGTGTACTCAGAAGAGAGAGGAACCGATAGTAGCATGTCTGTTTTCATGTTCTGGAAATGGAGACAGGGCCATGGACAGAAATAGAGCGAGAGATAGAGAGAGGGGATGATAAAGGGATAGATGAGTGAGACAACATGTGTAGTAGATATGTTGTAGTGTAGCAGGCTGGCTGTGCTCAGTGCACTGTGGATTGTGTGTTCTGTGGGCTGGAAAAGCTTCTCTCTGCTCTGCGGCCTCTCTCCAGTCAGCCATCAAGTCAAACAGCCAGCCAGCCATCCAGTTCCCCCTTCCCCCGTTGCTCTGTGCTGATGGTAAGTAGATATGCCAGTTTGTTTGTTTGAGAAATACTGCTTGATATGCAGTTTGCCAGGGGCTATGGTGTAATTAATGTAAACTAGGATTCCCCAGGAGAGGAGTTATGAGTTATTAACGATTGCATTTTGTCATTAACTCCTTCACCGCTGGCTGTCCCCCCACTTAAAGATGTGTGATGTGATTGCCATCTGATCGATGTGAAACCCAATCAATATAGACAGTATATTTAAGCAATAAGGCATGAGGGGGTGTGGTATATTGCCAATACATAACAGTTAAGGGCTGTTCTTATGCACGACACCACCATTTCCCTCTTGCCTCCCTGCACACATTCCCTCATAATGCTACCTGGCCTTTCATGGACTCATCAGTAATTGCTCACCACAATATTCTGAGGGCTATTGTCCGAGTCCCCAGGAAAACATTTGCTGCAGAAATGAATAGCATGCACTGATGGCTGTGTACTGAGCTGGAATGTATATCTATGCGGTTCAGAGAGAGAGAGAGAGAGAGAGAGAGAGAGAGAGAGAGAGAGAGAGAGAGAGAGAGAGAGAGAGAGAGAGAGAGAGAGAGAGAGAGAGAGAGAGAGAGAGAGAGAGAGAGAGAGAGAGAGAGAGAGAGAGAGAGAGAGAGAGAGAGAGAGAGAGAGAGAGAGAGAGAGAGAGAGAGAGAGAGAGAGAGAGAGAGAGAGAGAGAGAGAGAGAGAGAGAGAGAGAGAGAGAGAGAGAGAGAGAGAGAGAGAGATTAAAGAGAGAGAGAGAGAGAGAGAGAGACCCAGGAGGGGAGTATGTGTGGCTACAGAGTGGGACAGGTTCTGACAGCTGTCCAGGTGCATACAGTACACTGCCATCATGTCAGGGCCCTCTGTGGATACAGAGAGTGGGGTGTTGTGAAAAACATGTGCACATGGCAGCTTGTCGTGATCACACAGCGCTCACATCACTGATCTGTATGTGTGTTATTGTGTACTGTACACAGTACTGTATATGTTTGTGTGCAAGTGTGGTGGTGTGGCTGTGTGTGTGCCTGTGTGTGTGCCTGTGTGTGGGCTCCCGAGTGGCGCAGCGGTCTAAGGCGCTGCATCTCAATGCAAGAGGTTTCACTACAGACCCTGGTTTGATCCCGGGCTGTATCTCAACCGGCCGTGATCAGGAGTTAGATAGGGCGGAACACAATTGGCCCAGCGCTGTGCAGGTTAGGGGAAGGTTTGGCCGGGGTAAGCCTTCATTGTAAAATAAGAATTTGTTCTTAACTGACTTGCCTAGTTAAGTAAAGGTTACATTAAATAAAAGTATGTGCCTGTGTTATGGGGCAGACAAGCAATCACAATGTCAGCTAGTTTGGTGTTAATGCCACTAAATAAAAGCATGGGTCTACAAAGGCTTTTTTCTCTAAGGTTTTTTTAGATGGCTTGATGAACACTGCCTAGTGTTTCTGAGACAGTTGGTCTCTGTTGGACTCAGTCCACCAGAGATTGACTTCACACACTCCACACACCAGCTCAGCATCATAGCAAATCCCACATCCTTCACCAATCCCTCCTCTCAAATCCAACTGATCCAAGAAAAATAATCTTAATCTCTTAGCCGTATACCTATCAGTGTCCTTACCCCCTCTTTTGGACATGCGACCATGATGAAAACCAGTGATTGTCTATGTCAGTTGGCTGCTGGTGTATGTGGACAGCATGCATTTCCTTGTGGTATTAGTGCTGTTAGACCTGGGGTGACTGTAAGAGGATGGCAGTGATTCAGGATCCAGCTTTATGGAAAAAGAATCCGCATTAAACTCCAAATGAGACCAGGAAGAAGATTATGCTGTGCCACATACAGGGCATTCGGAAAGTATTCAGGCACCTTGAATTTTTCCCCCAAAATGTATCCAATTGTTTTTTTTCCCTCATCAATTCACACACAATAACCCACAATGACAAAGCAAAAACAGTAAATATATATATATTTTAGCAAATCAGTCAAACGTTTGAACACACCTACTCATTCCAAGGTTTTTCTTTATTTGTGCTATTTTTTACATTAATAGAATAATAGTGAAGACATCAAAACTATGAAATAACACATATGGAATCATGTAGTAACCAAAAAAGTGTATATTTATATTTGATATTTGAGATTCTTCAAAGTAGCCACCGTGATGACAGCTTGACACACTCTTGGCATTCTCTCAACCAGCTTCATGAGGAATGCTTTATCAACAGTCTTGAAGTAGTTCCCACATACGCTGAGCTCTTGTTGGCTGCTTTTCCGTCACTCTGAGAAGAACCATCGGGTTCTTGGTCACCTCCCTGACCAAGGACCCCGAATGCTCAGTTTGGCCTGGGCGGCCAGCTCTAGGAAAAGTATTGGTGGTTCCAAACTTCTTTGGAGGTCACTGTGTTCTTGGGGACCTTCAATGCTGCAGACATTTTTTGGTACCCTTCCCCAGATCTGTGCCTCGACACAATCCTGTCTGGGGACTCTACGGACAAATCCTTTGACCTCATGGCTTGGTATTCCCTTTGACGTGCACTGTCAACCGTGGGACCTTATATAGACGGGGGTGTGCCTTTCCAAATCGTGTCCAATCAATTGAATTTACCACAGGTGGACTCCAATCACGTTGTAGAAACGTCTCAAGGATGATCAATGGAAACAGGATGCACCTGAGCTATATTCCGAGTCTCATAGCAAAGGGTCTGAATACTTATGTAAATAAGTTAATTATGTTTTTTATTTTTTAATAAATATGAAAAAATGTCTTAACCTGTTTTTATTTTGTCCTTATTGGGGTATTGTATGTAGATTGATGAGGACAAAATTGCTTCATCAATTTTAGAATAAGGCTGTAACGTAACAAAATGTGGAAAAAGTCAAGGGGTCTGAATACTTTCTGAATGTACTGTATGTGTGGTCCAGCAGTAATGTCAACAGTCTAAGCATATCCCCCTTCCTCTCTGCCTCTGCCTCTCTCTCTCTCTCGTTTTCACATGCACACCCACATGTCACCTCTCTCTTACACACGCATGCAAACACACATACAAATAAACACACACACACACCGCTGGGCTCAGCTAAGCTGTAATGGGATGTGTGAGGTGCTGGGACGGAGCTGCATGGCTGGGGCTGTGTGTGCCGGGGAGAGTGGCGGACCTAGTGCAGTGGAAATGAGGTTGGCCTTCCACGGTGCTGTGCCACTCCGCACTTCCCCTCAGCATCCTCTCCCTGGGCCGTCCACTGGGCTTCACACACCCGCAATCTCCCATTCACCTGCTCATCAACCGTGGCCCTGCCTGCCTGCCGCAAAGGCTGAATAATTCAAGGCTGTGTTTGTGTGGGGGCAGGAGGGGAGGGGGCCGGTCAGCGAGAAGCCAATCGGTGCTGGCAGGATGAGAGGCCTTGTTGACCAGGGAGGGAGCCTCGTTAGAATTTAGCCCCTGGGTAACAGCAGTGTGTGTGTGTGTGTGTGTACGTGTGTGTGCATGGTGGGAAGGGATTGGGGGAAAGGAGCCTGAGAAGGGGAATGGAAAAGAAAACGGGACTACGTGTTTCTGCTTGCAATGTAAAAAAACACACATATTTCTGGACTGTGACACTCTGTACATGTTTGAATACAAAATGGCTGTTTAGACAGTGAAATACTACAGTGCATTTGGAAAGTATTCAGACCCATTCTATTTTATAACTTTTTGTTACATTGCAGCCTTATTCTAAAAATGATTACAAAAAATGTTTCCATCATCAATCGACACACAATACCCCATAACTACAAAGCACAAACAAATATTACATTTACATAAGTATTCAGACCCCTTACTCAGACCCCTTTGGCAGCGATTACAGCCTCGAGTCTTCTTGGGTATAACGCTACAAGCCTGGCACACCTGTATGTGGGGAGTTTCTCTTATTCTTCTCTGCAGATCCTCTCAAACTCTGTCAGGTTGCATGGGGAGTGTTGCTGCACAGCTATTTTCAAGTCTCTCTAGATATGTTCCATCGGGTTCAATTCCGGGCTCTGGCTGGGCCACTCAAGGACATTCAGATACTTATCCCGAAGCCGCTCCTGCGTTGTCTAGCCTGTGTGCTTAGGGTCATTGTCCTGTTGAAAGGTGAAACTTTACCCCAGTCTGAGGTCCTTAGCGCTCTGAAACAGGTTTTCATCAAGGATCTCGCTGTACTTTGCTCCGTTCGTCTTTGCCTCGATCCTGACTAGTCCCTGACGCTGAAAAACATCCCCACAGCATGATGCTGCCACCACCATACTTCACCGTATGGTATTGTCTAGGTGATGAGCAGTGCCTGGTGTCCTCCAGATGTGACGCTTGGCATTCAAATCAAAATCAAATCAAATTGATTTATATATCCCTTCGTACATCAGCTGATATCAAAGTGCTGTACAGAAACCCAGCCTAAAACCCCAAACAGCAAGCAATGCAGGTGTAGAAGCACGGTGGTTAGGAAAAACTCCTTAGAAAGGCCAGAACCTAGGAAGAAACCTAGAGAGGAACCAGGCTATGTGCGGTGGCCAGTCCTTTTCTGGGTGTGCCGGGTGGAGATGATAACAGAACATGGCCAAGATGTTCAAATGTTCATAAATTACCAGCATGGTCAAATAATAATAATCACAGTAGTTGTCGAGGGTGCAGCAAGTCAGCACCTCAGGAGTAAATGTCAGTTGGCTTTTCATAGCCGATCATTAAGAGTATCTCTACCACTCCTGCTGTCTCTAGAGAGTTGAAAACAGCAGGTCTGGTACAGGTAGCACGTCCGGTGAACAGGTCAGGATTCCATAGCATCAGGCAGAACAATTGAAACTGGAGCAGCAGCACGGCCAGGTGGACTGGGGACAGCAAGGAGTCATCATGCCAGGTAGTCCTGAAGCATGGTCCTAGGGCTCAGGTCCTCCGAGAGAAAGAGAGAATTAGAGAGAGCATACTTAAATTCACACAGGACACCAGGCCAAAGAGTTCAATCTTTGTTTCATCAGACCAGAGAATCTTGTTTCTCATGGTCTGAAACTCCTTTAGGTGCATTTTGGCAAACTACAAACTGGCTGTCATGTGTTTTTTACTGAGGACTGGCTTCCGTTTGGCCACTCTAACATAAATGCCTGATTGGTGGAGTGCTGCAGAGATGGTTGTCCTTCTGGAAGGTTCTCCCATCTCCACAGAGGAACTCTGGAGGTCTGTCAGGGTGACCATCGGGTTCTTGGTCACCTCCCTAACCAAGGCCCTTCTCCTTCGGTTGCTCAGTTTGGCTGGGTGGACAGATCTAGGCTGAGATTTGATGGTTACCAACTTCTACCATTTAGGAATGATGGAGGCCACTGTGTTCTTGGGAGACCTTCAATGCTGCAGAATTGTTTTGGTACCCTTATCCAGATCTGTGCCTCGACACAATCCTGTCTGGAAGCTCTACGGGCAATTCCTTCGACCTCGTGGCTTGGTTTTTTCTCGGACATGCACAGTCAACTATGGGACCTTATATAGACAGGTGTGCCTTTCCAAATCATGTCCAATCAATTTAATTTAACACAGGTGGACTCCAATCAAGTTGTAGAAACATCTCAAGGATGAGCAATTGTAACAGGATGCCCCTGAGCTCAATTTCAATTCTCATAGCAAAGGGTCTGAATACTTACGTAAATAAGTTATTTCTGTTTTTATTTTTATTAATGTTCAGTCATTTCTATAAAACCTGTTTTCACTTTGTCAATATGGGGCATTGTGTGTAGATTGTTGATGGAACAAAAATATTGAATCAATTTTAGAAAAAGGCTGTAACATAACAAACTGTAGAAAAAGTGAACGTGTCTGAATACTTTCCGAAATGCACTGTGCATAGCTGTCTCTCTAGCGTTAAATTAATATGCACTTATTAGCCACAGATGTCCGTCTGCAATCCATTAATTGAAACATTTTCCCAGGGTCTCACTTCTAGCCTTCAACAGACATGAAATATGCATGTTAAAACGCTACTGGTGCGGTTCAGGGTTGATAACGTCTAAGACAGAGGTGTCCAGGATGTATGAGTCTTAGGCTGTTATTTAGTTGACTTGTTGGGAGCAGCCAATGAGCTCTCAGGTGGAGCCGCATTTAGTCTGACAGCCCGGGGATTCCGGAGTGCAGGGCTATTCTTTTTTTTATTTTTTAAATAAGCTCTGTTGATTCATTGAGATGACAATGAAGTGGGTTTGTGGATTGTGGAGCTCTAATGGGTTTATATCATGTGTTATTACCCTGGCCAACTTTCAGTGATTAGTTGAAAGCCCTGATGGCGTCATAAAAGAAGTCAAAGAAGAGGGAGGTATAGGCACCGTAAGTTTACGCTTATGAAGCTTTATTGTGATGCACTCTTATTATAGGATCCACCGTGCCACAGAAATATTACTGCAGTGCCAGCGGCAGGATGTTAGGACTAAGAGGTAGAGAGGTAGAGAGGAGAGGGTGAGAGGGAGAGAGGGAGAGAGAGGGTGAGAGTGTGTGTGTGTGTGTGTGTGTATGCCAGCGGCAGGATGTTTGTGTGTGTGTGTGTGTGTCTGTGTGTGTGTGTGTGTGTGTGTGTGTGTGTGTGTGTGTGTGTGTGTGTGTGTGTGTGTGTGTGTGTGTGTGTGTGTGTGTGTGTGTGTGTGTGTGTGTGTGTGTGTGTGTGTGTGTGTGTGTGTGTGTGTGTGCGTGTGCGCGCGCGCGCGTGCGTGCGTGCGTGTGAGGAGGGGGGGCTGCTGTAATGGCACTAGGGTGTAATGTACGCAGTAAAGAGCTGCTGTACCAGAGTGCTCCTCAGGGAACTAAATCCCCACACCCCTGGAGCAGCAGCCAGGAATAGACTAAAACACACAGGGCTGGCTAACTGTTTGGCTTTGTGTTGTTTTCCCCCTCTCGCTCTCGCTCTCTCACTTTCCTTTCTCCTTTCTTCTTTTCTTTTTTTGTGGTAGATTAGCCACATATTTAGACAACCCGCCTCCTCCCAGGGGGCTTTGCTGCTGCTCAGTGTATTTAGCAGAAAGCTGGCTTTGCACCCAATCTGGTCTCAGAGCATTTCTTATAATTCGGTATGTAAATCCGTGACACTCCGTTTAGTGTGATATGTTAGGTTTCGTATGGTATGTATTAATTTGTGGATGTCCATCACACATTTCATATGAATGTTACGAATTCTAGCTAGGTGGCTAATGTTAGCTAGCTCGCTAACATTAGCTAGGCTAGGTGTTCGGGGTTAAGGTTAGGGTTAAGTTTAGAAGTTAGGTTAAAGGGTTAAGGTTAGGTTTGGTGAAGTGTTAGCTTAAAGGGTTAAGTTGAGGGTTAGACGAAGTGTTAGCTAACATGCTAAGTAATTCCAAAGTACCTAAAAAGTAGTAGGTAGTTGCAAAGTTGCTAAGTAGCTAAAGTTGTCAATGATGAGATTTGAACTTGCAACTTTGGGGTTGCTAGATGTTTTCATTATACACCCACCCATTCACCGATCCGCATTTGCAATAAGTAACCATTTGTCTTATGTAACCATACCAAACGTAACATATAAAAGGTGAGCCCATTGATGAAAGGTGAGCCCATTGATGAAAGGTGAGCCCATTGACAAAAGCTGAGCCCATTGAAATAGTGTAGGAGTACAAATACTTTGGGCTAGCCATTGACAACAATCTGTTCTGGGATCAGTGTTTTTTAAGAAAGGCCAACATATGGAAACTGCACTTTTTGAATTTTGATCTAACCATCATGGTTATCTTTTATAAATCATTAATTGAGAGCATTCTGTCCTACTGCTTGAACTGCTGGTTTGGGAATATCAAGATTGCACAGAAAAATAGGTTGGGCAAGATAGTTAGGACTTGTGGAAAAATCATGGTGCAGCAACAGCAAGAACTCTCCACCTGGGCAGAGCTCTGCGGTTGACTCTTCCCATCCACTCCACCCTGAATTCCAGCTCCTTCCCTCTCCACCTGGGCAGAGCTCTGCGGTTGACTCTTCCCATCCACTCCACCCTGAATTCCAGCTCCTTCCCTCTCCACCTGGGCAGAGCTCTGCGGTTGACTCTTCCCATCCACTCCACCCTGAATTCCAGCTCCTTCCCTCTCCACCTGGGCAGAGCTCTGCGGTTGACTCTTCCCATCCACTCCACCCTGAATTCCAGCTCCTTCCCTCTCCACCTGGGCAGAGCTCTGCGGTTGACTCTTCCCATCCACTCCACCCTGAATTCCAGCTCCTTCCCTCTCCACCTGGGCAGAGCTCTGCGGTTGACTCTTCCCATCCACTCCACCCTGAATTCCAGCTCCTTCCCTCTGTACCTGGCCACAGGTACAGACTACCTCAAATAAAATAGAACAAATAGGGCCAAGTACTCTTTTATTCCAAATACAATTCTGCATTTTAACAAAATGTTGGACTAATTGCACTTAGCACTTGCACTATCAAACTGCACTTATCCTGCCAATTTGCTTGTAAATATCCTTGCTATTTATTTTTTGCGTGATGTGTTCTATGACTGCTGTAAGATGAATTGTCTCTCTGAGGACATGAACATTTTCTGAATCTGAAAATATCATACTAAATGGAGTGTTTCGGATAATATGAAATGCTCTGAGACCAGGTTGTTGCACTCTGAACTCACAGCCCTTTAACTACTTTGCAGATATCAAACAATCAAACAATCATAATATCAGTAAAAAATATAAAATTCACAGTTTACGCTACAAAATCAACTTTATTAGCGGTTTTAAAAATGAGTTCTATTTGACTCAATGTTCCATGACGTTCACTAAGACATTGTTGGCAGAATAGATGGATGCAGTTCAATGTATGATTAATATAATTCACCAATGCATTTCTTGGTAGTCCAAAACATATTGCTATCAGGTTGTAAATCACAGCTGGCCTAGTACGTTGTTTGCTGTCTCCATTCAGGATGCACTGTTTCAGTTTCAGTGACTCAATATTTTGTACAAAAAACGGACGAATGTAACTAAGGCTGGGAATGTCAATACATTCAAACTAGCAATGATCACAAGTCAGTCATAATGTGGCTAATATGCTAGCGTAACTATTTATGTAAATTAAAATCACAGAGCCTAACGTTAGCTAGATATCTAGCTAGCTGCTACTGTAGGAGGACGTTATGTCATTGGTGGAGTGGGTGAATGACTGACTTTTCCCCTCATATCATTTCTCGGTGGCTACACAGCTGGAGATGCACTTGTCATTTGGTTAGCTAGCAAGAAATGTCAAATGCTTTGCAAGCTAGCTATGCTGAACCATTGTTATCCAGTTAACATATCTCTTGCGTTCGAAAATGCACTCTGGCTAGCTATCTACTCCGATTTCATAGCACTTTTGTCTGAGTGTGCCAGACTGCAGAATAACTGATGAATTTACAAACGCGCAACACCCACTGAATATGACCAGTGTCATTAAACGTAGGCAAAACAAGTGATAGTTCATCAAGAACATTCTAGATAACATGTAAACAGCCTAACCAGCTCTGCTACGGCGAGTAAAATGGTCACTGAGGTGTTTTCTCATTTGTGGCTGGACGTAGCTAGCTAGCAAGCTAGCCAACATTAGCCATTTAGCTTGGGTGCTTGGTTGGGACAACGCATGCATTGGCAGGCAAACTGCAGAAGGACGAGCAGGCTATTCCCCATCGTTTATCAGTGCAATTTTGATGGCCAACTAGCCGAAAAAGTTTGTTATATTTGTTATATTTTAGCTCATGCCGCTCTGGCTGGCATTAGTTGTTGATCTTGTTGTTGTTGATGTGCATATAGGGAAAGACAGCCTACCCTTTTATGGTTGTTTGATCAATAGGACTGTAAAGTTCCCAAATGTAAGAGGACTCCCATGGTATTTAGCTACAGAAATCCATTCAAGTGTATGTGTTCTAATGATCTAAAGTCGCGCTGTTGCAACTGCCTCTAAACACACAGTCCAGTTCAAAGTGAATGATGGCAGGCCCTTGTGGCAAATGGCTTGTTTGCATACTGTAGACTCTGGTCCTGGACGAGACAGATGTTTTTATTAGGTTTTATTTGCTGCAGTGTCTGTTAATTGTCCAAACGCACTGCCACTTTCCCGCTCTATATTGCTATAGAAATGTCTTAGTATACGTAATTCCCAAACATTCTAAGAATTTATGAAAAACTTGAAAATGACCATATCTAAGCGCTCGCTTGACAGAAATTGTCAAACGAAGTGTCATATTCTTCCTCGGGGTGTAAAGGAACAGATTTGAATAAGATTTCATGTTGCTAAAATGCTGTCAGTTCCACTTTAAGAGAAGGTAAAGCCCTGAAACAAAACACAGGTTTCTGTAAGAACATTTGATGGCTTGTTGTCTGTTCTGCATGCAGAATTGGACAGGGCTAGAACAGCCAGAGACATAGTTTGGGAAGTTTGTATTCCAGAATCCAGCAAACTCTGCAGCGGTGGTTAACTAAGGTTTGAGGATGAAGTGGTCACATCTCGTTGCAGAGTTACTGTAGTTGTTATGGTGGTGTATGACCTGGGGGAGACTCAGTTGGGGACATCTCTTAACACCAACACCAGGAGCTTTGGAACAAGCTGAAGCAGAGAGACAGAGAGACGAAGGCAGCCTCCATTAACTGCCCTATTGGATTATTCCCCACTGTAACACACTGTAACACAGTGTCCACCCTGAGGACAGAACAATGGCACTGTCAACCGCAACCACCACCCTCTGCCTCGTGTGACTTCGACTAGTGGCTCATACTGAGAAAATAGCCTGGGAAACAATCTAATAATCTAACATGCCTGCCCATTAAGCCACTTCGTCATGTGAAGTGTGCTATTTCTTATCTGAGGTACAGGTTGAAAGAAAGAGATGAATTATTAATGTTTCTTATTTTTAGTCTCTTTAACCTATTTCTGGTTGTGGCTGGAGACCGGCCTTGCGTCTGTGGGATTGAGTCATGTGACGTTGTGATCTGGGTTAGCTAGCTAGTGGTGTGACGCTGGCCTGATGGTGATGTCTGCCAGGCTGCTGGCCATGCCCACGCTGACCTGGCTCGGTTCAGTTCTGCTTGGCTCGTCCTGGCTCTGTGGAGTATCATCTGTCTGTCTGTTTCCCTGGTGGGCCAAACCAGATGAGTCCGGTTCCGTTTCAGGCCAGGAGGAGGAGCGGGCCAGAGTGGAGAACAAGGCCCAGATAACGTGACTGCCAATCCATCTTGGTGTCCCTGAACACGCCTGTGCAGGTGTGTGCCTGCAGACAGACAGACAGACAGACACACACACACACAGACACAAAGGGGAAGAGACTGCGTGTGTATGACAAAGTGTGGTCCTGAATACACCCCCCCACCCCAAAACACGATATTGAAATAGACAGGGTGAGACTTTAGGAGGCACTTGAAGCAACTGGAAAACATGAAGGGCACACTTAAGAAACCTCTTCCTGTACTGCTAATTGGAGTTGTCACCACACTGCCCATGCTTGATGCATCTGGGAACAAGAGTCAGTGGTGTGGGAGGGGGCCAATGTGAGAGAGTGGGTAAGATATTCATAGAGAGAGAGAGAGAGAGAGAGAGAGAGAGAGAGAGAGAGAGAGAGACAGAGAGAGAGAGACAGAGACTGAGAGTGAGCTCTGTTCACAAACACAAATAGACCCCAGAGAGCCCCAGGAGAGCAACACAATTAGACCCAACCAAATCATAAGAAAACAAAAAGATAATTACAAGACACATTGGAAAGAATTACAAAACAACAGAGCAAACTAGAATGCTATTTGACCCTTAACAGAGAGTACACAGCGGCAGAATACCTGACCACTGTGACTGACCCAAACTTAAGGAAAGCTTTGACTATGTACAGATTCAGTGAGCATAGCCTTGCTTTTAAGAAAGGCCGCCATAGGCAGACCTGGCTCTCAAGAGAAGACAGCCTACAGTATGTGCACAATGCTCACAAAACAAGGTGGAAACTGAGCTGCACTTTCTAACCTCCTGTATGACCATATTAGAGATACATATTTTCCTCAGATTACACAGATACACAAAGAATTCGAAAACAACCCCATATATTGATAAACTCCCAAATCTACTGGGTGAAATACCACAGTGTGCCATCACAGCACCAATATTTGTGACCTTTTGCCGCAAGAAAAGGGCCAGCAATAATGAACATCACCATTGTAAATACAACCTATATTTATGTGTATTTATTTTCCCTTTTGTACTTTAACTATTTGCACATAATATTATTTGTATTATCTTTATTGTAATGTTCACTGTACATTTGTAATGTGTATTTCTCTTTTGTTTATTATCTAGTTTACTTGCTTTGGAAATGTTAACATATGTTTCCCATGCCAATAAAGCCCTTGAATTGAATTGAATTTTGAGAGAGAGTGAGAGCGAGAGAGAGAGGACACAGGGTCATGTTGACAGCTTGAATCCTTACCTTCAGCGGGATGTGTGAACTGTTATCCATGTTAAAACAGCCCTCCCCCCAAGCCGTGCTGTGGAGGGGGAGCCCACCCCCCTCAGTCCCCTGGATCCAGCAGGCTCATTTGTAAGGCAGATCTGGCCCCGGACGGAGCACAGAAGGTAGAGAGGGGCTGGACTGAGCCATTTGTCAGCAGAAATCAGGGCTGATGCAATACATCGCCTGCCGGGGGGCGAGGAGAGGAGGCTGATTGACTGGAGGCAAGCGGGGACTGATTACTCATGACATCCCCCTAACCCCCTGCTGTCCCGACACCCCACCCCCACCCACGGCCTGATTAGGCCTGTGGCACTCCGGCGGAACCAAGCGGAGGGGGACAGTGTGAGGACAGTGTGTGTGTGAGGTTGGGGGATAGTGACCTGGAATATGAGTGTGTAGAGGGGCTGGCCATGCCCACTCATGTGGAAGTGTGTATAAGCATTGCAGAACAGAACAGAGCAGAGGTGAGCCGGCAGTGCAGTATGGGCCCCTACTGTCCGGAGAGCCATCATGGTCAGTATGGCTGCTCCAGAGCCCCCAGCTTTCTGCTCAGCCAGCACAGACAGAGCAGATAGAGCACAGTCAACACACCCAGCACTTCAGAAGGTGACAAGGTGACGTGCCTGGCTTCTAGACTTATAATGTGAGTATTCTTCTAGAAGCCTGATGGAAATAACCAATCAATAATAAAAGTCACAAATCAAGCCCACGTAGTTTCCTGCCAGCACCTAGCAGGCTATGGTCTTCAGTCTGTAAACTATTGAGAGTGTGAGTTACCTGCAATGAGAGGTGTGCTTTAATAATTCATAGTAAAACAATATACTGGATATCTTCCAGCTGACTTTTAGGTCTAACACAATTTTCCCTTCTCAACAATAGCAAGGCTACCACATATACCCGAGAGGGGCTGCTGGGGACACCCACGTCATTTGGTTGTGGTGCTGTTGTTGGCAGAGGTTGTTGACGACATGGATGGAGGGAGGGCCATGTGTGGTTCTCAGACAGCATGGTCCCCCACTCCAGCACATCCCCAAAGCTCCCTCTATACAGCTGGGATGCATACGCCTGCAGGGTGCCGGGGGAAGCAATTTGACATCGCACTGCTCCGCAGGGTTAGCCGATCTGCATCTCGAAAAGCGTCTCCCTGTGAGTTCTCACTCATTACGTCTGAGCAGGAAGTGTCTTTCTGAAGGCAGGATGGAGAAAGAGAGAGAGCAGTGCCATGTGAAGCAGTGAGTTGTGGAGATGATGATGATGTGGAGATGGGAGGGGTTGATGTGTGGGAGTGAGAGACGAGAGGTGGGTTGGTCTGGGGCCCACTGCCGACCACCGTTAGGCTGGTGGTTCTAACCAGCATAGAGCGGCCAGCTACAACCTAGGCCGTCGCCACGGCAGCCACTCCATTATGGAGCAGCATGATGAACACCAAAGGCCTCCCAGGGACAATCATTAAGTTGTCAGCGTGGCGCTGTAAAGAGCACTTCGGGCTGAGTTGAAATATTGCTGTGTTCTTTGAAAAAAAAATGGAAGTAATCACGCGCCTTTGATGCCTCCAGATACCCCCAGATGCTTTGGTGATCCATGTTTTTCATATACAGTAATATGGGTCTATTGTCCATGGAGCTTTGTCAATACATTAATACATGGTAGCGACGGGGGCCATAAAAACTTCTGCAGCAGTATCTCTGGAAACAACACTGGAACAATACTTATTTCTTCTATTTTTTCTTTGTAATGTGTGTCTGTGTATGTAGGCTACACTCCTTAATGGTGTCTTTGTATGTAGGCTACACTCCTTAATGGTGTCTGTGTATGTAGGCTACACTCCTTAATGGTGTCTTTGTATGTAGGCTACACTCCTTAATGGTGTCTTTGTATGTAGGCTACACTCCTTAATGGTGTCTTTGTATGTAGGCTACACTCCTTAATGGTGTCTTTGTATGTAGGCTACACTCCTTAATGGTGTCTTTGTATGTAGGCTACACTCCTTAATGGTGTCTTTGTATGTAGGCTACACTCCTTAATGGTGTCTTTGTATGTAGGCTACACTCCTTAATGGTGTCTGTGTATGTAGGCTACACTCCTTAATGGTGTCTTTGTATGTAGGCTACACTCCTTAATGGTGTCTTTGTATGTAGGCTACACTCCTTAATGGTGTCTGTGTATGTAGGCTACACTCCTTAATGGTGTCTGTGTATGTAGGCTACACTCCTTAATGGTGTCTGTGTATGTAGGCTACACTCCTTAATGGTGTCTGTGTATGTAGGCTACACTCCTTAATGGTGTCTGTGTATGTAGGCTACACTCCTTAATGGTGCCTGTGTATGTAGACTACTCTCCTTAATGGTGTCTGTGTATGTAGGCTACACTCCTTAATGGTGTCTGTGTATGTAGGCTACACTCCTTAATGGTGCCTGTGTATGTAGACTACTCTCCTTAATGGTGTCTGTGTATGTAGGCTACACTCCTTAATTGTGTCTTTGTATGTAGACTACACTCCTTAATGGTGTCTTTGTATGTAGGCTACATTCCTTAATGGTGTCTGTGTATGTAGGCTACACTCCTTAATGGTGTCTGTGTATGTAGGCTACACTCCTTAATGGTGCCTGTGTAAGTAGACTACACTCACTAATGGTGTCTGTGTATGTAGACTACACTCACTAATGGTGCCTGTGTATGTAGACTACACTCACTAATGGTGTCTGTGTATGTAGACTACACTCACTAATGGTGCCTGTGTATGTAGACTACACTCACTAATGGTGTCTGTGTATGTAGACTACACTCACTAATGGTGCCTGTGTATGTAGACTACACTCACTAATGGTGCCTGTGTTTGGTACATTCTCTACTAACCACTCTATGTCTGTACTACATCTATGGTCCCTATACTAAGCCTATGCACTGAATATGGTCCCTTCTATGCACTGTGTGAGCTAGTGTAGATTACGGTGCCAGAGGGGATGGCTGCCATTGTATGGGCTCCTAACTAACTGTGCTATTTTGTTTGTTTTCTTGAATTGTTTGTAACTCATTTTGTACACAATGGTGCTCTTCTGACCGAAAAGAGCTTCTGGACATCAGAACAGCGATTACTCACCTCAAACTGGATGAAGATTGTTTCTTTAATGAGTCCGACGCGAAGGATATATTGCTTTGTTGAGGCAAGGCCCAAATCCCCGTCATCCATGTGAAAAAAGACAGAGAAAAAGGGGGAGGACGGCGGGGTGCCTTGTAAGAATTTTCTGACGAGTAGGTGAATAACCATTACCCTCTGTATTATTGGCCAACGTGCAATCATTGGAAAACAAACTGGACAATCTACGATTAAGACTATCCTACCGACGGGACATTAAAAACTGTAATATCTTATGTTACACCGAGACGTGGGTAAATGACGACATGGATAATAGAGAGCTGGCTGGCTTCTCTGTGCATCGGAAGGACAGAGCAGCTACGTCTGATGAGACGAGGCACGGGGGTGTGTGTCTATTTGTCAAAAACTGCTGGTGCGCGATGTCTAATATTAAAGAAGTCTTGCGGTATTGCTCGCCTAAGGTAGAATACCTCATCATAAGCTGTAGACCACACTATCTACCAAGAGGGTTCTCATCTATATTATTCGTAGCCATCTATTTACCACCACAAACCGATGTTGGCACTAAGACCGCACTCAACAAGCAGAATAAGGCCATAAGTAAACAAGAAAATGCTCATCCAGAAGCGCAGATACTAGTGGCCGGGGACATAATTGCAGGCAAACTTGAATCCATTTTACCTAATTTCTACCAACATGTCACATGTGCAACCAGAGGAAAAATAGCTCTAGACCACCTCTACTCCACACACAGAGACCCATACAAAGCTCTCCCTCGCCCTCCATTTGGCAAATCTGACCATAATTCTATCCTCCGGATTCCTGCTTACAAGTTAAAACTGAAGAATTACCAATGACTCGCTCAATACATAAGTGGTCAGATGACACGGATGCTACGATACAGGACTGTTTTGCTAGCATAGACTGGAATATGTTCTGGGATTCATCCAATGGCATTGAGGAGTATACCACCTCAGTCACCGGATTCATAAATAAGTGCATTGACGACGTCGTCCCCACAGTGACTATACGTACATATCCCAACCAGAAGTCATGGATTACAGGCAGCATCCGCACCGAGCTGAGGGCTAAAGCAGCCGATTTCAAGGAGCGGGACATTAATCCGGACGCTTATAAGAAATCCCGCTATGCCCTCAGATGAACCATCAAACAGGCAAAGCGTCAATACAGGACTAAGATTGAATCCTAATACACCGGCTCTGATGCTCAATGGATGTTGCAGGGCTTGAAAACTATTGCGAACTACAAAGGGAAACCCAGTTGCAAGCTGCCCAGTGACTCAAGCCTACCGGATGAGCTAAATGCCTTTTATGCTCACTTCGAGGCAAGCAACACTGAAGCATGCACGAGAGCACCAGCTGTTCTGGACAACTGTGTGATCATGCTCTCCATAGCCGATGTGAGCAAGACCTTTAAACAGGTCAACATTCAAAAAGCAGTGGGTCAGATAGATTACCGGGACGTGTACTCAAAGCAAGCGCAGACCAACTGGCAAGTGTCTTCCCTGACATTTTCAACCACTCCCTGACCGAGTCTGTAATACCTACATGTTTCAAACAGACCACCATAGTCCCTGTGCCCAAGAAAGCGAAGGTAATTTGCCTAAAATATTACCGCCCCGTAGCACTCACGTCGGTAACCATGAGGTTCATTAAAAGGTTGGCCATGCCTCACATCAACACCATCATTTTTATTTATTTTATTTATTTCACTTTTATTTAACCAGGTAGGCAAGTTGAGAACAAGTTCTCATTTAAAATTGTGACCTGGCCAAGATAAAGCAAAGCAGTTCGACACATACAACGACACAGAGTTACACATGG
This sequence comes from Oncorhynchus gorbuscha, assembly GCF_021184085.1. Lineage (NCBI taxonomy): Eukaryota > Metazoa > Chordata > Actinopteri > Salmoniformes > Salmonidae > Oncorhynchus > Oncorhynchus gorbuscha. The sequence continues at coordinate 38,405,389 of NC_060187.1, forward strand.
AGTAAAACAAACATACAGTCAATAATACAGTAGAAACAAGTCTATATACGATGTGAGCAAATGAGGTGAGATAAGGGAGGTAAAGGCAAAAAAAGGCCATGGTGAAGTAAAATCAAATCCAAATCAAATGTATTTGTCACATACACATGGTTAGCAGATGTTAATGCGAGTATAGCTAAATGCTTGTGCTTCTAGTTCCGACAATGCAGTAATAATATAGCAAGTAAAACCCTGGAATGGTAGATTTGCAATACAATATAGCAAGTAAAACACTGGAATGGTAGATTCTGGAATGGTAGATTCAAATGGCCACCCGGACTGGATGTCTGTATTCTGTGTATTGAATGTATGTCCCCCACTAAGCTCTGTATGTCTGTGTTCTGTGTAGTGTACGTATGTCCCCCACTAAGCTTTGTATGTCTGTGTTCTGTGTAGTGAATGTATGTCCCCCACTAAGCTCTGTATGTCTGTGTTCTGTGTAGTGAATGTATGTCCCCCACTAAGCTCTGTATGTCTGTGTTCTGTGTAGTGAATGTATGTCCCCCACTAAGCTCTGTATGTCTGTGTTCTGTGTAGTGAATGTATGTCCCCCACTAAGCTCTGTATGTCTGTGTTCTGTGTAGTGAATGTATGTTCCCCACTAAGCTCTGTATGTCTGTGTTCTGTGTAGTGAATGTATGTTCCCCACTAAGCTCTGTATGTCTGTGTTCTGTGTAGTGAATGTATGTCCCCCACTAAGCTCTGTATGTCTGTGTTCTGTGTAGTGAATGTATGTTCCCCACTAAGCTCTGTATGTCTGTGTTCTGTGTAGTGAATGTATGTTCCCCACTAAGCTCTGTATGTCTGTGTTCTGTGTAGTGAATGTATGTCCCCCACCCACTGTTGTCCCAGATGCTGTCCCTGATTTTGTCCCTGATTCTGACCATGGGTGTGTGAGGCAGGATGGAGGTGTCTCTCCTCAGACTCCGCCGCTAATGGGGCTCAGCCAAACCGTCACCGTGGCAACACTGGCAAACCGACAGGCCGCCACACGGAGCCTCCAGAAACACACAAACACACGACTCAAGCACCACACACGTGTGCACCCACGCACACACACAGAAGCACAAACAAACATGCATGCATGCACACACACATATATAATGCAAAATCCACTATCCACAATTCATGAGGTGTCGGGGCGGAGGACAAGACAACAACACATTTATTTACTGGGTATATTTGACCTGTTTTCCCTGATTTATTATTTATGATTCTATCGATCTGTGTGACACTGTGGCGGACAGGGCCGGGCGCCTCAACAGTCTGACTGTCTCCCTGCCTACCTGTATCCCTCCCTCCCTCCCTGACTGTCTCCCTGCCTACCTGTATCCCTCCCTCCCTGACTGTCTCTCTGCCTACCTGTATCCATCCCTCCCTCCCTGACTGTCTCCCTGCCTACCTGTATCCCTCCCTCCCTGACTGTCTCCCTGCCTGCCTGTCTCCCTGCCTACCTATATCCCTCCCTCCCTCCCTGACTGTCTCCCTGCCTACCTGTATCCCTCCCTCCCTCCCTGACTGTCTCCCTGCCTACCTGTATCCCTCCCCCCATCCCTGACTGTCTCCTTGCCTACCTGTATCCCTCCCTCCCTCCCTGCTTGTCTGTCTCCGTGCCTGCCTGTTTCCCTGCCTGCCTATCAGCATGCCTGTAGGACTGGCTGTTCCTTTGTTCCTCCACAACAACCAGGCGGCCGCTGGCACATCACGCCACACAGCCTTTCTTTTTAAACCAGAGGGGAGAAAGCCTGAAAGCCTTTCCTTATTCAACATCTTTATCCCCGATCTGAGTGGGCTGATTCATGCTTAGACATTATATCCCAGCACAAAGCACAGGGGTGATGATTGACTTGAATATTTGGCTTAGCTTAACTGTGTGTTTTTAGCAGTGCCTATTACTGCAGGATCATCAGCCCAGTCCCTGGAGGCTGCTCCCCAGTGCCCACCCCCTGGAGCCAGGGGGAGAGCCTGCCTGCTGCCCATATCTCCATCCCTCTCCCTCTCTCTCTCCTAAATCCTATCCCAGCTAACAAGCCAAAGAACCCTGGCTGTCTCTCCCTCCCATCCCTCCCATCCCAGCCTCCCCCACTGCTCCTCAGCTGCTGACAGACTTAACTAACTTTACACCAGGACAAATGAGAAGCCATCAACACGGCAATGAAAGTCCCTCACGTCTTCCCACACATCTAAAAGCACTTTGTCTGTGCCAAGTGAATGACCAGCATCTGATAATAGCAGATTTATTATAGCAGCGTCCCAGTGAAAGCCCTGCGGGTACGCTGCTTCTGCTCTGGGTTTATTTCAGGTTGTGGCTAATAACAGAACATAAAAGCCTTTACTCTTACATGGCTGCCATACAGTTCCTACAGGCCACCCCTATTGAAGACCTTGTGTGTGCTTGATAGAAACCCTACTATAGTCTAAAGAAACCCTACTATGGTCTAAAGAAACCCTACTATAGTCTAAAGAAACCCTACTATGGTCTAAAGAAACCCTACTATGGCCTAAAGAAACTCTACTATGGCCTAACGAAACCCTAATATGGCCTAAAGAAACACTACTATGGCCTAAAGAAACCCTACTATAGTCTAAAGAAACCCTACTATGGTCTAAAGAAACCCTACTATGGTCTAAAGAAACCCTACTATGGTCTAAAGAAACCCTACTATGGTCTAAAGAAACCCTACTATGGCCTAAAGAAACCCTACTATAGTCTAAAGAAACTCTACTATAGTCTAAAGAAACCCTACTATGGCCTAAAGAAACCCTACTATGGTCTAAAGAAACACTACTATGGTCTAAAGAAACCCTACTATGGCCTAACGAAACCCTACTATGGCCTAAATAAACCCTACTATGGCCTAAAGAAACCCTACTATGGTCTAAAGAAACACTACTATGGTCTAAAGAAACCCTACTATGGCCTAACGAAACCCTACTATGGCCTAAATAAACCCTACTATGGCCTAAATAAACCCTACTATGGCCTAAAGAAACCCTACTATGGCCTAAAGAAACCCTACTATGGCCTAAAGAAACACTACTATGGCCTAAATAAACACTACTATAGTCTAAAGAAACCCTACTATGGCCTAAAGAAACCCTACTATGGTCTAAAGAAACCCTACTGTGGCCTAAAGAAACCCTACTATGGCCTAACGAAACCCTACTATGGTCTAAAGAAACCCTACTGTGGCCTAAAGAAACACTACTATGGCCTAAATAAACACTACTATAGTCTAAAGAAACCCTACTATGGCCTAAAGAAACCCTACTATGGCCTAAAGAAACCCTACTATGGTCTAAAGAAACCCTACTATGGCCTAAAGAAACACTACTATGGCCTAAAGAAACCCTACTTTGGCCTAAAGAAACCCTACTATGGTCTAAAGAAACACTACTATGGCCTAAAGAAACCCTACTATGGCCTAAAGAAACCCTACTATGGCCTAAAGAAACCCTACTATGGTCTAAAGAAACCCTACTATGGCCTAAAGAAACCCTACTATGGCCTAAAGAAACCCTACTATGGTCTAAAGAAACCCTACTATGGCCTAAAGAAACACTACTATGGCCTAAAGAAACCCTACTTTGGCCTAAAGAAACCCTACTATGGTCTAAAGAAGCACTACTATGGCCTAAAGAAACCCTACTATGGCCTAAAGAAACACTACTATGGCCTAAATAAACACTACTATGGTCTACAGAAACCCTACTTTGGCCTAAAGAAACCCTACTATGGCCTAAAGAAACCATACTATGGCCTAAGGAAACACTACTATGGTCTACAGAAACACTACTATGGTCTAAAGAAACACTACTATGGTCTAAAGAAACACTACTATGGTCTAAAGAAACACTACTATGGTCTAAAGAAACACTACTATGGTCTAAAGAAACACTACTATGGTCTAAAGAAACACTACTATGGTCTAAAGAAACACTACTATGGTCTAAAGAAACACTACTATGGTCTAAAGAAACACTACTATGGTCTAAAGAAACACTACTATGGTCTAAAGAAACACTACTATGGTCTAAAGAAACACTACTATGGTCTAAAGAAACACTACTATGGTCTAAAGAAACACTACTATGGTCTACAGAAATGGACATACGCAGCATAAGAAAAGATCTCAAAGGTTATCTGATGATCACTGTTGAATGGCACTTCAAAAAACAAAAAAACAAACAGCAAACAAATGTTAGACCGCCTTTGCTTGACTTATCCAGATGCCCAACAGTGACATATATCCTTGCTTATATTTTGTGATACACAGAGTAGCCCGAGGAAAATATAAAAAGTATTTCAATAAAAGATGAGATACGGGAACCAATGTTGTTTGTGATATGTGTAGCTAAAGGTAGGCTGTGTTTGATCTGCTCTTGGCTTGGTGGTCTGTCACAGCGATTGCATCTCGCCGTGTCAAACGTGGCGGTTTGGATTTGATGTGTACCAAGGCGAAAGGGAAGGCAGCTAGTGTATCCGCTTGGGGTTGTTTTGCACACGGACGGCACCTGTTAGGCATCCAGGGACACAGAACATCAGGCTGCTGTCAAACATCAGCAGGAGTTGAGCCCAGGCAAAATGACAATATATTTTTTATTTTTCTAGGCAGGCGGTGTAAGACAAATCCTTTCTAATAGGAACCTGTGGGGCTGCAGGGAGGGGAATGTGGTCGATACAGAGGGACAGACAGTCAGGGGGCTTTGATGATCCCCTATCTCTGTCTCCCTCCAAATGAAAAGGCAGGAGAGTGTGTGTGTGAGAGAGAGAGTGTGTGTGTGAGAGAGAGAGAGAGAGAGAGAGAGAGAGAGAGAGAGAGAGAGAGAGAAGCCTTGGGGGATTGAGCCAGGCTAAGTTTCTATTAGGGCTATCTACATTACACCTAAGATGTCCCTCTTTCTGATGTGACAGGCAGCCAGATTATCTCACATTAGGGAAAACAACAAAGCTGTGTGCTGTTCTGTATCGCTGGGAGGACAGCGCTGCATGGAAGATGTATCTATCTGTGGCACGGCTAGGGAACAAGGGCATTCATAAACAGACTGGAAATTTACATTTATATAAATACAAGTCTGTTATGTTTGGTTTTGTCTTTGAACACATTTTAGTCAATACAGTATTATTGAGGGAGCTAATTTACCTTAACCGACGAGTCTCAAATAGCCTCCTTTCCCTATTAATAGCCAGCCATTGGCACACATTTCAGCAAATAAAGGCCTGTTTCAAATAAACAAGGGGTCTAAAATGAATTATTTACGAGGTTACCATGGACACAGCTGAAACCAAAATCAGGAGTGCATGATAGGCAGCCTAGTATGCAAATCTGCAATGGATTTGTTATTATAATGTTTATACTGGTCATACTTGTCACAGATAGTCTTTTTTAACTTTGTATTAAGAAAAAGCTGTGTGTATTAAGGAAATAGAGGCATGGCTCAAATATTAGCTAGTGCAATTTTGACCCATCCTGTTGATTTCATAAGGACAAACAAAACTATACATCCCATTGCTAATACACAGTGCATTGCTCAGAGTGCATGATAAACACAATCATCCCTAGATCCCTGCAATGTTCCTGAGACAACAGCACAAACATCAAATTAAACCCCCTCCATCTCCCATCATGCATTGTGTCTGTAATAACCTCCAACCACTGCAAACATCATTCACCAGTCACTGTTTGAAGCTATCACACAATTGCAAAACAAATTATGTTCTATCTGTGAATGACACTGGGAGCGTCTGTGTTTGGTTTGACTAATAGTTTCCAGTGACAGAGAGGGATGGAATCTCTTAGTGTCAGCATCTGAATTTGAGGTGTATGAGCAAAGTGGATATCCACTCGTTTCTCATAGGTGTCCCTGCTAAGAGCACTGTGATGGAAGGAAAACTGTGTGTGTGTGTGTGTGTGTGTGTGTGTGTGTGTGTGTGTGTGTGTGTGTGTGTGTGTGTGTGTGTGTGTGTGTGTGTGTGTGTGTGTGCGCGTGCGCGCGCGTGCACATGCGTGCATGTGTGTGTTTATTACTGTCACCAGAGAGACGTTTCCACACCGGGTAGTCAGCCAGCTCTCTCTCTCTTTTATTTAAACCGAAGCCTTTCTGGCCAACAGGATGAGAGTCATTAAGCTCAGGTGAATCGAATTAAGATCATAGAACAGCTTTAAATGGCTTAGTATGGCCTAAGAACACACACTGGACTCGCTGTAGAGCTGTAGGGTGGCCAAGGGTGGGGGGAGAGGGCACCAATAGACAACTTTCCTCTTAAGAAACTGGAAATGGCTGCTCCCACCTTGAGCCAAAATGGGCCCAGGTCTTTCTTTCAATGAAATTAACAGACAGCTTCCAATTGGGGAGAATTGTAACATCATGTGCTCAGAATGGGAACAACTATTATTATGTCGTCTTCAAGAATAAATGTCGCCTGTCTGGGTACTGCTGAAAACATGTCTGGTGCAACAAATTAGTCATCCTCAATAATTGTCCAAAAGCAATGTTAGACAGATTTGAAATACTGTAGCAAACCGTGTACTGTGGGAAGGTGAAGACAGTTACCGCTCTAGAAAAATAAAACCGGGAGAAAGGTATCTGCGTCTTAAGATTGCAAAGCCTTGTTGAAAGTGTTAGCTTGAGCATTCTCCAGCCCACGCGCTCCCACGTCAAAGCTATATATTTAGAAGGGGAGGCTTTTTTCTTTCTGTGTGCCGTGGTGCGAGAGGTGCACGGGGGCTCTGAAATGTTTGTCTTTGTTCTCCTCCCTGAGTTTTTTTTGTGTGGGCGTTTAAAGTTTCAAGAACCACCTCGGGACTGCATTTCAACAGATGGAGGTTTAACTAAAATGTTCACATCCAAATCAGAGCTGTACTTTTGTAGCCTGGTGTTTGTTTGTGTATGTTTTTTCGACAGCGTTGAGGGTGCACTTTCACATACCTACCAAGGGCCTGTCATATCAAGCCATTTCATAAGTTAAAATGTCTTAAACAGTAGGTGTGACCTAATCGAATCAGAAGAATCCAGTAACTAGCCCTTTTGCTTGATTAAACCACGTTAATATCTTTGTTGAACAAATCCCAAATTGTGTTGAACGACGCAGTAGCTGTCCATGGTGCTGAATTGCACATGAGGGTAGAAAGCAGCAGTGGTAGGTAGGCCTGCTGTTCCACAGTGTGCGTCTATGTCACTGTCCGTGGTGCTGAAACATTGAGGATGTCTGTCATGACACCACAGTAGTCAAACAGGCTTCTGTGTTCTTTTTCTCTGCGACTTGAGGACTGTCCAGAGCGGATTGGAATGACATGTCTGGTGGGAATGACATGTCACCGATACGCTTCGGCCCCCAATTCAAATGTTTAAGATAGGACTGCAAAACCCCAAACCAATCCAAATATACCATGCATCGGTCAGAAAATCGATTCAAACGTTATGTTGTTTCTCATATTACTTTCGTTTTATCTTCCGAAAATATCTCATAATCTGTGACAACTGATGAGGCCTCATTCAGTGTCGAACTAAGCATGTAACTGTGTTGACAGTTATTGATCTACAAGTCGTTTTGCATGCCAAACAACCCTATTGCATGTCAGTAGCCTAGTCAACTGTGCGCTGTGCTCAGATTCGCGCGCTGACCAACACGAGGTAGGCAGCCTGTTCCTGATCTTGCACATCTGCTTGGCACCTTCAGCATTCAAATGCTAAAATGGCTTGTGCGATATTAGGCTTCATTAATTGAGTGACAACCTGTGTAATTTGCTAGGTTATTGTTATTTATGCTTGCAAATGTATTTTACCGTAAGCTACCGAGACACAACTCACATCTGCCAATACCTGCTTAACGTGGCTTACAATATATTTGATTTAGATTGTTCAGGTTTACCATCAGCAATAGTATCGGTAGTGATGCTTTCAGAAATCGGTGTACATGGTCAGTTTTTGATATACAGGGTAAAGTTGATCATTTCATAACGAGGAATCACTAAAAATGTCCAAACGGTCAAAATAATTGGATTTTGAGATGGGCTATGTAATAGCTAATTTGTAAACGACACATATGGTCAAGAATTCAATTAATGTCGCCAATTGAGAGAAATGTGTTTGACTTAAAAGTTACTTTTCCAGGAAAAAATGCACATTAACATAACTTTACCAAGCGAAACAAATCTTTCCACCCACAGGGTAGGCAGCAACTTTGAGACATGGTGACAGTCAGCTAAGCTATACTTTTTCATGTCTAAAACACGTTTCTCATTCCAATGGACAACTTGAGAAAAATTGTCATTTACTTTTCTGACCTGTAGTTTTGTGGTCAGATTTTGTGTATAGGAGTACAATTCCTGCCATAGATGTTTTGTTGTTGTATTACTGTCACAATTATGAGTGAAGAGGTGTGGAGTCAGGCGCAGAGAGCAAATATGTGGGAAAAACAACACGCTTTAATGTCCCGAAACACAACATGTACAAAGTGAAAACACAAATGAACAGAAATATAACCGGACAGTGTGTAACCCAAAATACAACAAAATACACTCAACCAACAAAACAGACGAACAAGCCCGCACGAAACAGAAGCGGGCTAAACAGACTATATATACCCTATCCTAACAACCAAACTAGAAACAGGTGCTACCAATTAGACAAAACTAAACGAACACAGAACAACGGATCGGCGATAGCTAGTAGACCGGCGACGACGACCGCCGAGCGCCACCTGAACAAGAAGGGGAGTCACCTTCGGTAATATTCGTGACAATTACCTGTCTGTGGAGTATTTCATTGCATTATATACACTCTTAGAAAAAAGGTTCCATAAAGAACCAAAAAGGGTTCTATCGCTAAAAGTTTATATAGAACCGTTTTATAAGGATTTGATCATAACCTTAGGGGTTCTTCTTAACTGAACCAAAATTGGTTCCATATACAGTGCCTTGCGAAAGTATTCGGCCCCCTTGAACTTTGCGACCTTTTGCCACATTTCAGGCTTCAAACATAAAGATATAAAACTGTATTTGTTTGTGAAGAATCAACAACAAGTGGGACACAATCATGAAGTGGAACGACATTTATTGGATATTTCAAACTTTTTTAACAAATCAAAACTGAAAAATTGGGCGTGCAAAATTATTCAGCCCCCTTATTAAGTTAATACGTCTCTATCAGTTTTGCACATCTAGAGACTGAATTTTTTTCCCATTCCTCCTTGCAAAACAGCTCGAGCTCAGTGAGGTTGGATGGAGAGCATTTGTGAACAGCAGTTTTCAGTTCTTTCCACAGATTCTCGATTGGATTCAGGTCTGGACTTTGACTTGGCCATTCTAACACCTGGATATGTTTATTTTTGAACCATTCCATTGTAGATTTTGCTTTATGTTTTGGATTATTGTCTTGTTGGAAGACAAATCTCCGCCCCAGTCTCAGGTCTTTTGCAGACTCCATCAGGTTTTCTTCCAGAATGGTCCTGTATTTGGCTCCATCCATCTTCCCATCAATTTTAACCATCTTCCCTGTCCCTGCTGAAGAAAAGCAGGCCCAAACCATGATGCTGCCACCACCATGTTTGACAATGGGGATAGTGTGTTCAGGGTGATGAGCTGTGTTGCTTTTACGCCAAACATAACGTTTTGCATTGTTGCCAAAAAGTTCAATTTTGGTTTCATCTGACCAGAGCACCTTCTTCCACATGTTTGATGTGTCTCCCAGGTGGCTTGTGGCAAACTTTAAATTACACTTTTTATGGATATCTTTAAGAAATGGCTTTCTTCTTGCCACTCTTCCATAAAGGCCAGATTTGTGCAATATACTACTGATTATTGTCCTATGGACAGAGTGTCCCACCTCAGCTGTAGATCTCTGTAGTTCATCCAGAGTGATCATGGGCCTCTTGGCTGCATCTCTGATCAGTCTTCTCCTTGTATGAGCTGAAAGTTTAGAGGGACGGCCAGGTCTTGGTAGATTTGCAGTGGTCTGATACTCCTTCCATTTCAATATTATCGCTTGCACAGTGCTCCTTGGGATGTTTAAAGATTGGGAAATATTTTTTGTATCCAAATCCGGCTTTAAACTTCACAACAGTATCTCGGACCTGCCTGGTGTGTTCCTTGTTCTTCATGATGCTCTCTGTGCTTTTTACGGACCTCTGAGACTATCACAGTGCAGGTGCATTTATACAGAGACTTGATTACACACAGGTGGATTGTATTTATCATCATTAGTCATTTAGGTCAACATTGGATCATTCTGAGATCCTCACTGAACTTCTGGAGAGAGTTTGCTGCACTGAAAGTAAAGGGGCTGAATAATTTTGCACGCCCAATTTTTCAGTTTTTGATTTGTTAAAAAAGTTTGGCAAAAGGTCGCAAAGTTCAAGGGGGCCGAATACTTTCACAAGGCACTGTAGAATGCTGTATGGTGCCATGTATTCATTATCGCTACTACCAATAAATAGTCATGTTCAGTGGTGTAAAAATACTTTGAAGTACTACATTAGTCATTTTTGGGAGAATCTGTATTTTACTTTTACTTCACTAGATTCCCAAAGAAAAGAACGTACATTTTAATCCATACATTTTCCCTGACACCCAAAAGTACTCGTTACTTTTTGACAGGAATATGGTCCAATTCATACACTTATCAAGAGAACATCCCTGATCATCCCTACTGCATCTGATCTGGTGGACTCACTAAACACAAATGCTTAGTTTGGAAATTATGTCTGAGTGATGGATATGCTCCTGGCTGTCCTTAAATCGAAAAAACAAGAAAATGGTGCCATATGTTTTGCTTAATGTAAGGACTTTGAAATTATTTATACTTTTGATACTTAAGTACATTTTTAGCAATTCCATTTACTTACATATATTTAAAACCAAATACTTTAAGAGTTCTACTCAAGTATTAATTTACTGAGTGATTTTCACTTTGACTTGACTCATTTTAAATTAAGGTATCTTTACTTTTACTCAAGTATGACAATTGAGTACTTTTCCCACCACTGATAATATTTATATCTGAGAATATAATATAATAAACAATTAAATAACAAAAGAATACCAGCATAGTTTTCTGATTTTATTGTCATTGTGCAAGCATAGTTTAAAAACAATATGCACTGGTGGCCAGGGAGGCATCTCTTTGTTTGAATGATGTCCCACTTCAATCTTGGTACCAAATCTGGTGGACTTTATTATGGAACAGTAGGCTACAGTAGGGGTTGTTGCCTGGCTGGTTCCCGAGAAGATGAAGAAAGGAGCAAAAACATGTTAATCTTCAGTAATAAACATGAGTTCCTCTGCCAAAATGAAGACAAAATGCCATGCAGACATAATTATTATGATGTAGAAGAACAATTTACATGCAGTTGTTGTTGTCATCATCAGCAGCTGAAAGATAGTTGGTTTACTGCCAGACTGCGCAAAACATACTGTAGATAGTGTGTTAAAAGTCAAGTAATGATTAACTATTGAATCACCAAAACGTATTATAAATAATTGATTATGAATCATTTTGATTCGTACCTCCTCTCAGTCAGCCCATTGCCCATTGCCCATCACGTGCATTCAACAGAGGTCAGCAAAAGTATTTTAATGGCTTCATTAAAAATAATCCACACTGAAATAAAAGTTACAATTAGCTAATTGGCTCTGTAGCTCTTGTTGGCATATTCAATAAGACCAATTTATGTTATTTTTAAGAGTTAGCTAGCTTGTAAAATGTCTAATTAATGTACCATTTTCCTGTCTAGAATTCTGAAGTAACCTTATCTAGCTAGCCTATAGTTTATCATATCACTTTGGCTTCATATATTTGAATTAAATAAACTTTGGTTACCTTAATAAATAAACAAATAATGTGCTTATTTATAGGTTATTTACATGTTCAACCACCGGCCTCTCGCGTCGTATGCTGGATTGGCTACCTAATTATACATCTAGCTAAGGTGTTTTGAGGTTGTAGAATCAGTATTTATACAAATTGAAACGTGTACGAGAATTAGGTAGCTAGCTAGCTCGAGCTAGTGTAGTGAAATTCTAGCTAATAGTGCAAATGAGTTTTTATGATAAGGCCGTTTCTGTTCTGCCGTGATTAGTGCGCGGAGTTGACGTTGCATGAAAGCTGTGTGCATCACGTTAGCCAAATGTTACAAAGTAGTGAGACAGACTCGCCAAAATAAGTGTCAAAGTCAGACACCTGCTGATTTCTAAGAACAGTCTCTTGATTTACAACTTCATCAACAAGCTGGCAAACTAACTACCACAATGGCCATTCAAACAAGCTAGCGCTAGGCTGCGAACTAGAACAATTTTGCTGAAAAGGCAGATAGTTAGCTGTCATTTCAGAGTTTGACGTGACTGTGTTAGCTGTTGTTGGCTAAAACAAGATGTTCCATATAGAACCACAAATACGCTTTTTTTTCTAAGAGTGTCCGCTACCTTTACATTGGAACTGTGTGACAAGGTTCTAGCTAAGCCTACGCCAAAGAGATGTGGCCTTGCTGTATTTACAGGAAGCAGTACAGCCTATATTGTATTTTTTGTTAATTAATGAGATGAGCTGATGCATCATCTCACCCTTTACACAAAAAAAAACAAATGTGGGGAACGCCTCGCATCGTATCCATATGTTGTTTTTATTTAGGCACAGGACAAAATACTTCAAAGAGAGTGCACTCTCACTCGCTAACTTCCCCCCCTCTATCATTCTCTCTCCCTCCCTCTCTTTTCCATATTTCCCTCTCTGTCTCTCCTGTCCCCATCAAAGCCATTTTTTCTCCTCGCTCAGCGGCGGCTGTGCTTCTCTCGGGATTGTGAGCGCTCAAGCGCTGCAGGCATCCCCGAAGCCAGTGCGTAGCCTACAAACACTCCCTGCACGACCAGACAGGCCCCTTTATATTAGCGCCCGTGAAATATAGTACATCCACCCAATATCTGGGTTATACAGCGATGGGGGAAACAAAAGCACCGTTTCCAGCACATTGGAAGCTGTAATGCGCTGACAACCTGTTGATATTACACCACTGCACCTTTAAGTTTTCTCTCTCGGCTCCTCCGACACATATGAGCTCTCATTAAGTCATTTTGCAACCCGATAGGTTGTGTACAATGAGGATGGGCCTCAAATGCGTATTCATAAAACAAACAAATAGGTCACTGTTATGATAATAAACATTCTTATTTATAGCTAAAAAAATAGTCCTAATGTAATCAAGCTAACAGCTCAGCTATAATGAAGAATGTTAATGAGAAATCTTCCCTAATATTATCCTGTAGCGTTCTATTCTCTCTAGAGGACAGAACAGTGGAGAGATGACGAAAAGACTGGCCCAGAACTCACCGACACATCCATCTGCTCTGCCTTTCTTCACATTTCAATGCATTTCTGGGGCGCCAGTGCATTATTAACAGTTGAAAACAGCCCGAGCTTTCCAATAAACGCTCATTATTAAAATTTCTACAACTAATACATAAAAATGATTTTAATCCCCTCCACCCTTGTCACCCTAGACCACATTCCGTGTTTGTAGCCTACTATCCGATGAAATGAACATAGGTAACCTATGATAATTCAACTGGAATACAGACAGCAGGGTTAATTTATTAATAAACATGATGCTAGTCTGTGCGTCATTTTCAGAGGTCCTCATTAAAAACGATGTGCATAAATGGAGCAGATAAAAAAAGATGGAAATGCGGATTATGATATGAAATAACCGTTTTGGTTTCCAATTAAGCTTATGCTTTATAATTATCCGAGAGGGTTTCTTGCCTTAATTCTACCCTCCCCTTCACTTCTTATACAACCACTTTTCACAATCTGCCACGTTGCCAGAGAAATGAGATCACTGTCGCCTGCGCATTCACGTGGAAAGCCCCATATTCCTGCGCGTTCTAATACAGAGAGACAGCTCTGTCATCTTGGGTCCTGCCCTGGTCCTGACAAACAGATCCCTACCGTATTTGTTGTTAGCCTACATTCCAGAGTAGAGTGACAAAAACGTCCCCACCTATTGTAAGAATAGATTCCTAAAAATGTCTAGGAAGTGATGGGCACAAAACCACCAAAAAGATGTTGCCCACAAATTGTGCAATTTTATTGGGAGTAACTCATATTTTCATGCTCTTGTGTATTACAGAAGTAGTAGTACCATTGATAAATCATTTATTTCAGTCACTCACTACACTGTCAGCCTCCATTGTCATTGTACAAATATATGCATACATTAGGCCTACATGACAGTACATGACTGCATTACATGCCATCTTTTCACTAGACAGTGTTACTGTTCAATCCAATCCGCAACATCTATAATTGAATATAATTGCATTGAGTCACAATGGAAACTAAGTGAGATAGTCATGGATAGTATAGTTCAGGCAGAAGCTTGTGGGCCTGCTCAGTAGGCTGTATTATATAGAGAACCCTGTCCCTCCCTAACCCTCCCTAGCCAGAGACCGAGATCATAGCTAACGGTCATATTTGACTCCTCTCTGATATACCTGCTCAGTTGCCTTGAGAAGAGAGACTAGATTGTTTGTTTTGCCGAGCCCTCTTTCATTTCGCAGGGGGCAGGGACACCATTAATATTGTCTTGCCATACATCTTATACACTGGTAATGCAGGCATTGCCTCAAGATGAAAATAAATAGTGCATTACCATCACCCTGCCTGATGACACATGGAGCTTGCTGTGGCTGCTCTGAATAGCCTTGACACAGGCAGGGGGAGAGGAGGGGAGAGAAGAGGAGGATAGCATAGGACACCGTCTTCCACAGGAGGACACGGAGACTAATGCATTTGTGCAGGCCCTATCCACATCCTATCCTACAGTATGTTTGCAGAAGTATTACCAGAGGATAATGTCAGCTCTGTCTTATTGCAGTATATGAGTGGTGTGACACTGGTCTTAGATCCTGGGATAGCTGACTAGGGCTTGATAGGATGACAGAGTACAGCGGTAGGCCGTGTTTGAGTAGCCTCACAAGGAATTTCAATTAGGTGGTTAGCATGTACATTAAACCTACCAAACTTCACTCAAACCTCCTTTTCTTTCTCCTCACTTTCAGATGGAGAAAATCTCCTATCATGTATTATTACTACGTTGGTTTTCATTTCACTCACCCAGTTGGAGAAGGACTGACAGCTCAAACAGAATGAATAGGCCACATGCACCGCCCTGACTCTCTCTTCTTTCTCTCCCTGCGTTTATGTTTTATTCATCTGTAATGTTGTAATGCAAAATTGATATTAGTGAATAATACATTGACGCTGTATAGGTCAGATGGATTCCCATTTAATTGGTGAGTGTTTAGTGTGTAATTGTAATGTAGAGAACAGCTGAAGGAAGAAGGGAGACGCCATAGACGTTTACTTTTCTTGCGACACGTCATCTTTTAAAAACTCCTTTCACACACACACACACACACACACACACACACACACACACACACACACACACACACACACACACACACACACACACACACACACACACACACACACACACACACACACACACACACACACACACACACACACACACACACACACACACACACACACACACACACACACACACACACACACACACACACACACCGTGGCGGTCGGTGCCGTTTAAGATCAGAGTGACTGATTTTTTTTATTACGAGCATGGCTTTATTTCTATTACAGCTTATTGGATGACTGTCATTCATATTCCATTCACCCAGTTCAATGTAACATCAATAGTTTCAGGCTACTACATTATACTCCCATTTTCCTTATACCCATCAAGAAGTTGCTACAACCTAAACAACAAATTAAAGTTTCCAATGTAGGTGCACAGGTTCGAGAGAAAATGTGGAGTAATCAAGGTGACAGCCAGTGACACATTCAATATCGCCTTGCACACTATTGCCTGCATCTAGCTGATCTAGTGTGTAATCATTAGTCCAAACAGTTGCAAACAAGAGTTTCTATTGGACAAATTCATTATCCTCTTTTCATTCTGTTTGCTTCCGTTTAAGGAACGTTTTTCAACAGAATCAGTGGAATGAATACACCCCTGATCACCCTCTAACACGGTTCACTTTCATAGCAGCCACAAACAAACAGCATGATCCCTTTGCTCGTTGTATAATTCCTTCTTGCATCTATGCACTCTCCTCTCACCTTTTCCTTTTGCTTGTGGACTTCATTGCCCAACACAGCAGCTGTCTGCGACCAGGAGACAAAGCCTTTCCAAGCCAAACCATAACTGCTAACACAGCCTACATTGTTGTGTCACCATATTAGCTAACATCATAGTCATAGCTACTAGAGCTAACACGTTAGTAAACCCGCAACAATCATGCAGTACAGTGTACAGCAAGTAGTTTAGCAGTTCACCGGGTGGGCCACGGTGGCAATAAATTAATAAAACTAAAAGCTTACCTTGACTTGGAAGAGTTCCAGTGTTGGATAGCTATAGCCAGCTAGCAAAGATAGCATCTCTTTTTGTTTGAGCCGGGTGTTTTGACTAGACTAAACTAGCTAGCTGGATTCGCCAGCTAAGTAAGTGAAAGTAAAGAAAATTCAACAAAATATAGCTCTCTCTCTCTTGCTTCGTCATTTTATAAGAAATGCATTTGTTAAAAACTGTTCAAATGTTGTCTTTCTCTCTCTTTGAGTCAAATACTCACCACATTACATTACATGCACTGCAGTGCTAGCTAGCTGTAACTTATGTTACTAGATTCATTCTCTGATCCTTTGATTGGGTGGACAACATGTCAGTTCATGCTGCAAGAGCTCTGATAGGTTGAGGACGTCCTCCGGAAGTTGTCATAATAATTGTTTAAGCCTATGTAAAGGGGTTAAAACCATGACGCGCCTAGGTATTGTATTGAAGTCAATGTACCCAGAGGAGGACGGAAACTAACTGTCCTCCGGCTACACCATGATGCTACCCCAGATGTTACAGTAGACCTTCATTGAAAAACTGTGTGTTTTAATCAATGATTTAGTGACATGAATATATTTAATATAGTTTTATTTTCATGAAATTCACTGAGGAGGATGGTCCTTCCTTTTCTCCTCTGAGGAGCCTCCACTGATGGGCAATCAGTGGTTGAAACAATAACAAAGCAGCCACCCCACCTCTGTTTTCATAATTAGCTGAGGAATGGGGCTGGAGAGATGTAACCACTCTTAAATTCATAGACAGAGCAATGGATACAAGGACTGACCATCCATGACATCAAGATTATAGTTTAAAAAAATGTTAAGGCTATGGAGGACAGTGTTTGAACGTTTAAACCTTTCGGACCTTGCGTCCTTGGCAACCGCTTCGGTCCCACACACAAAGGGTAAAGAAAAAGGGAATCTCTCATTGAAATGCTTTCATTTTAGTGCTGCGTTAAATGGGTTCAAATCTAATATTTTAATATAATCACATTCTATTTATAACCAAGTTAATGCCTGACATGTGATGAGCAAGCCATCAAGTGTAATTTTAAAAAATAAGTCACTTTTACCACTTACTTTAAGCTACGAAGCCAAGGTACAAAAATGGCAATTCAAAACAGGCCAGAAAAACTGCATGCTATGCTGGTGCTATTGTAAAAAGGCATGAAATTGGCTGCTAAGTACTACTAATAGTAGCTAATATAGACGAGGCAAAAATATTTGCATCTCTTTGAGTCGTCAAGCGGCAGAGCTAGCTAGCTGTTGAGCATTTTGAACACGACAGCTTCTAGCAACCCAAAGACAGCAAGCTAGCTATCTATTTTCCAGTTAGAAATTTGTTTCATAGCCCATCTAGCTAAGGTTGCAAGCTAACTTATTAAGTAAAAATTATTAAGTAAAAAGTAAAAATGAAGTAAAAATTATTATTAAGTAAAAACATGTATGTAGCAATCACAAATTGCCCCTTAATGTTGTGAAAACATTAAGAAACACCATCATGTAACGGCTATGATGCCATTTATACATTTAGTTCATCAACAAGTAAGTTATATCAAGTGATCTCAGTACGTACATCGATGCATTGTATAGAATTCCTACAGAGCTCACTAGCTCTCCATAACCTGACTGAATGCATAGCATCTGACCTCTGATCAGAATGGAATAATATGTAAAAAAGAATGATCGATAACGGAAAAAACAAAGGTCAGTAGGGCTTAGTTGCTGATATTCCTATAACAATGGAGCAAGAAAGACTTGTGTGATGACGCAAGCTGCTCTACAGTATATCTCACTGCCGGTTCCTCCACAGCCTTGATGTTTGTCTCACAGGATCATCATCTGCCATTTTGTTGTCTTGCCATCCAGCCCTCTCCTTGATCATGTGACCCAGCAGCTCCACCCTTGTAGGATGTGTAGTGAAGCTATCATCCTGTGAACCTCAGAGTCATGGGGGGAAACACGAGACTGAAATATCTCAACAACCTCAAAACGTCGTCAAAACTTGTGTATTTGTCAGGTTGACCTGGATTTACTCAGACTTCCAAACAGCTCAAGTCCCATTCATCTAACAAAACTCTATTTATGAACCCATAGAAAAAGAAGAAACCAGGTAGAATGAACGTAGGGGGAAATATTATGTTCTGCTTGAGAGTCTCATTCGGTGGATTTGCCTGGAAGCCCTCTCGTCAAATGTGATGAAGAGCTGAAGTAAGTCGCTGTAACGAACCAGACGCCAATGTCTAAAGCAGACGTCTAGTGGAGGCGCCGCTTGAATTTTAATCAACCCCTCCACACATTTCCCCCTCTTCCACGACAAACCCACACGGACAGAGCAGAAAACACAAGGTATATCGCAGAACACCCCTCCCTCCCTTCTCCTACTCTCCTACTCTATTCCCCCTTAGCCTCCAACCCTCCAATCCCCACTCCCATCCCTATCCCAATCCTTGGCCACGGTGCGAACCGAGGTTTATTTCCCTGGTGGAAATATTGGCCTGTCAGAGGCAGATCAATTGCCAGTTTCCGGGGCACTTCATGGTTGCTCTAATTATAATCCGGTGCAGCTGGCGCAGGCCCGCGTAGCTGTGGGGCAGTCATTGTAATAGTGGCATCACTGGGCGATGGATCGACTGGAGCGCGGGCCAAAGCCTCGCAGTCACTCCTAACTCTCCATGCAGTGGAGAGGCTTTACTCTGGCAGCAGGCACAGGGGCCAGAGTGTCTTATCTGCCTCCTCCATGCGGTTGGCCTGGGCCTGGGACGGCATGTGCTCGGTGCTGGGGGAGTGCATTACTGATTCTATCCCCAGCTAGCGCCACCGGCCCACTCCCCTCTTCTCTCTCCTCTCGTCACAACAGGATCCAGGCTCTCTGCCATGCCATGCCTGCGTGTGGAGACCAAGACGGCTCCTATCCAGTATGCATGCTGCTGTACCTGGGAAGGCCCCGCAGTTCTGGAAGCTTCTGTTTGGAGCGTGCAGAGAGAGTGTGCTTCTCGGATGAGAAGTGTTGTCCACAGCATAGCAGGGAAACAACTTTGCCATAATTAACTTCTTGTACGTTCAGTATGGCCGAAATATGAGTTTAATTGGCCGTGAATATGGTGCAGTACAGACTTGGCGGACTGGAAGACAGAGTATACATGACAAATACATGCGCAGAATAGATTTTCTTTGTTTAAATATTGCTGTAGTCTTCCTCGCCAATGGGAGTGTGAATACTGTGCTGCGATTGTGCTCCACCACCTCGCCTCACTGGTATTCTGTGATCCCATTTTGACAAGTTGGAGGAAGTGTGAGGGAAGAGTGTAAGGGAGGGGGTGAGAAGGAAGAGAGAGAGACAGAGAGGGGGGGGTGAGAGAGAAGAGAGAGAGACAGAGAAGGAGCAGAGACAGGTGACAGATACAGTAGGTGGGGGGGAGAGAAAGGGAGGGAGGGAATAAGAAATAAATAGGAGTTGAGATAGAAACAGCGAGAAAGAGAGAGACGTAAAGAAATAGAGTGAGAGGGAGGGGAAGAGAGAGGCGAGAGAGAAAGAGAGTGTACTGACAGTTTGGGCATACTGTACATACTTCAAGTTAACAGAGTTATATAAGCAGATGCTGCTGGGGTGCTCTGGGCCACGGCTGGAGATGAGTAGGTTCTCTATCACTGGAGTGAAGGAGGGAGGGGAGGGAAAGAGGGTGGGAGGGGAGGGAAAGAGGAAGGGAGGAGAGCCTCAGGGGCCTGGGGAGCTGGTGAGCAATGTTAATTTTGGTAGCTATTTTAGTTTTTAGTTTTAGTCTTAAAATATATTTTTAGTCTTAGTCACATTTTGGTAATTTCATCCTTCATTAGTTTTAGTTATTATCAGTCGACTAAAACTCTGGACAATTTTGGTCTAGTTTTAGACACAGTCATTTTAGTCACATTTTAGTCAGTGCATTTTTTCCATTAAATAATGAATGTCTACCTCTAACTTCCACCATGTGCACATTCAGACAGCCTTGTCCAACTAGTCTTACTATCCCCTCATATAGCTGGCACAATGCTATTTTGGCATATTGTAACCAATGCCAGCCATGATTTACCATGTAGGTAGTCTACAGGTAAACAATTTAGGCATAGGCTCCACAGCTCTTTTCTCCCAATCATAACCTTGGGATGAGGGTACATATCAGTGATTATCTTAAAAGGGGGAGAATCTGAGCTTTCCAAAAAATACCATAATTATTACTGTACTCCTAATATTCAGCATGTGGCATTAATATTTCCAATCGTAAAAAGGAAAATGCATTTGTCGCCTGCGAGAGCATCGACACAGATTAATAACAGTGCACATTTTTTGAAATGTTTTTTGATTTCACCTTTATTTAACTAGGTAGGCCAGTTGAGAACAAGTTCTCATTTACAACTGCGACCTGGCCAAGATAAAGCAAAGCAGTGCGACACAAACAACAACACAGAGTTACACATGGGATAAACAGGCGTACAGTCAATAACACAATAGAAAAAAGAAAGTCTATATACTGTGTCTACCAATGGCGTGAGGAGGTAGGCAATAAATAGGCCATGGTAGCGAAGTAATTACAATTTAGCAGATTAACACTGGAGTGATAAATGAGCAGATGATGATGTGAAAAGTAAAGATACTGGTGTGCAAAAGAGCAGAAAGTAAATAAAAACAGTATGGGGATGAGGTAGCAGCGATCGGTTAGCTGCTCAGATAGCTGATGTTTAAAGTTAGTGAGGGAAATATAAGTCTCCAGCTTCAGCGATTTTTGCAATTCGTTCCAGTCACTGGCAGCAGAGAACTGGAAGGAAAGGCGGCCAAAGGTGGTGTTGGCTTTGGGGATGACCAGTGAGATACACCTGCTGGAGCGGTGCTATGGGTGGGTG